>NC_051161.1:100357177-100421514 GCF_013339745.2 Dermacentor silvarum | reverse complement strand
TTGCCAGGCCGTTTCTGTCCGCCCCATGAATACAGCAACAGCCATAACGAGCTGTCGGAAGCTTGGGCCCTGCTTGAGTGATCCCAGCAAGCGCCACACCGTTTAGCTGCTCGTGGCGGAGGAGATAGAGCTGCAGACTCCCTCCCAGTTCCGCCGGCATCGTTGGTTTGCTTGTCGTCTGCACACTGCGTCCGGCTTTCGGTAGATGGTCCAGACCTCCTGGTCAGCCGTGCGGGTGGTCCGACGTTCTGCCCTCCGCCTTGAAGCCCGGAGATTCAACTGCCGGAGGTCAGGAACAGGGCGTCATTGCTGCACTCGCATCACTATGGTGCCTGCCGCGGCGCTGTTCTTTATATGCTGGAGGAAGTCGCCATCTGCTGGGTCGCCTATGCAGTGTCTCCTGAAGAGGGTCCAGTTCACCATATAACAGACCCTGCTCCGGGCGGCCCGACCAGAGTCATGAGAGAGGTTGGCGGGGAAATGATCGGACCCCCAAGTGTCTGGCCAAACTGTCCAGGTGTATGCACAGCGTTCAGTCGCGAGACTGAGGTCTATTGCCCTGCGCACACCTCGTCGGGTGCAGGTGACCTCTCCGGTGCTGAGGATCAGGAGACCTGCACGTAGGCTGATGTCAACGTTGGCAAGGCCACGAGTGCAGCAGCGTTTTCTACCCCTGGCTCTGTGGTGGGCTTTCATGTCCCCACACAGGAGGAAGTCTTTCCCGAGGTGGCTGGCCAGCGACAGGAAGTTGGAGGCATCCCAGGCGAGACGGGGGCGGATGTATACGCTGGCCACTGTGGTGTCGCAAGAGCCTATGGGGACAGTGACCGCACAGCACTCCATCGCGCCACCGGCCAGATCATTCACAATGACCACAGCATGGGGGATACTCGCCCGAACGTAGACGACACATCGTGCAGCTTCCTGGACATGCCCGGCCGTCCGGCAGGGTGCCTCGGTGCACGTGTCCAACGTGCAAGATGTGGTATTTAGGTGACCCACATACCCTGGCAAGCGTTAGCTCCAGCCGTTACGTACACCTCCTTCAGGGCGAGCACGTCGTAGTCCTACTGCAGGAGGTGTAAACGCAGCTCCGCCTGCCGTCGCCGCAGTGAATTCGCGTTCCACTGCAGCACTCGAGGGCGTCGGTTGTTCCCTCGGCCACTAGCCATGGCGGTTATTGTCTCCCTGCAGTCCCCCAGCCTGGATCCAGAGGGTTTTCAGCGGGCTGTCGGCTGGGAGGAGCTCAACCACTGTTCTGAGAGCGAGCTGCAGGGAGGCGATGATGGCGTCCCTCGGATCAGCTGCAGGAGTCGCCAAGGGCTGTGCAGCATTGGCTGGTGGTCGAGTAGCAGGGGTGGTAGGCTGCTTAGAGGGGGCCACGGCAGGCTGGAGGGCCGGGGGGCTGGTCTCCGGTGGCCAGCAGCAACTTGAGCATAGGTGCTGGCAGGCTTGGCTGCAGGGGTGCCCTCTCGTACCATCGTCCGGACTGCAAGCCTGGACAGTGGGACTGAGGAAGTCACCAGAATGGTGGCCACCTTGCGTTCCTCCTGCCATATGGAGCAGGCTAGAGTACAGTCAGGGTGGCTGCCTCCACAGTAGGTGCAGCGAGCCTGGTTGCTGCAGAATTCTGTAGCCAGGTTACAGTGTACTAGAATTGGTACGCTGTAGCCGGGTGTGTGCGGATGCAGCTCTTGCAGCTGTTGGGCCATTTACATGTGGCTGCCACGTGGCCGAGGCGTCCACACTGCTGGCACTGGAGCGGACGGTGGCGGGCCGGCCGCACTGCAAAGCGGAGCTTGAAAATGCTGACGCTTTGAGGAGGCAGCGGGCCGGCGAACCGGAGGACTACCATGCTCTCCCGTCGGGCGGCCGCAAGGACGGGAACGACGTTAGCAGAAACTTGAGCTGTCGAAAGGAAGCAGAACAATCAGGCGTCCACTCGAAAGCGGCGTTCTTGTGCAGGAAACTTGTCAAGGGATAAGCGACGTTCAGCAAATCGCGGAATGAACTGCCTAAAAAAGGAGCAGAACCCTAAAAAGCAGGGAAGTTGTTTTACAGACTGAGGTGGTTCAAATGCTTCAACAGCCTCTGTCTTCGCAGGGTCAGGCCTGACCAAAATGCCACTTTTTAGATTTGAGCACAAGACAAGCCTTCTGTATGCAGCTGAGGACAATACCGAGACGCGTGTTGTGATCGTGAAATGTACGCCCAAAGATAATAACATCGTTGAGGTAGCACTTGCATATCTCCCACTTTAAACCTCGCACAATAGTATCCATGAATCGTTCGAAAGTGGAGGGTGCGTTGCACAAGTCGAACGGCATGACATTAAATTCAAAAAGTCCATCGGGTGTTACGAGCGCTGTTTTTTCCTTATCCTCAGCATGCATCGGGATTTGCGAGTTGCCAGATCTCAAGTCTACAGAAGAAAAGAAGCCGAATGAAGGCAGTCTAAGGCATCATCTATACGCGGAAGTGGGTAGACATCTTTCTTGGTAACGTTGTCTAGCTGCCGGTAATCAACATAGAATCGCCAACTCCCAACTTTCTTTTTCATGCGAATGACAGGTGCAGCCCAGGGACTCGCGGACTCCTGAATGATCCCCTTATGAAACAAAGTTCTGAACTTGCTCGCGAATTATCTTGCGGTCAGTCGAGGATACTCTGTACGGCTTCTGTCGTATAGGGTGTGCTGATCCGGTATTTTTACGATGATGTATTCGAGACGTCGGAATTTGGGACGTCTTGTCAGTCTGTGAAAATTCAAACAATTTCGAGTGCTTGGATAGCACATCCAATAACGTGTAGCGCTCACTCGTGCTGAACGACTTGCTCACCATCTGTAGTAGTTTTGAGTCCGATAGGCAGGGATGGAGGGACTCGGCTCCAGCTTTGAGTACAGCCAGTAACGCCGGTGTTTCTTCATTGAAGAGAGCGAGCTTCATGCCAGAAGGGAAAAGTATGGGCTAGGCCGCGTAGTTCATTGCCCATAATCGAGAGTGTCCTTCAACTACCGACACTAAACTATGTGGAACCAAAACGTTCTGCTTTGCACAGGCCGAATGAAGAGGCTCCGTTGCGGCATCAAATGTGGTGGGGTTGGCACCAGAGCAAATGACTGGGACGCATACAGCGCATAGTGGGGGAATGACGATGTCCTCCGAAACACAAAAGGCCCCTTCTTGACGTGGCGAGTTCTCCATGAGTCTTTCTACACACCCCGTAACAATTTATGTATATATAGTGTCACGGGGTGTGTAGAAGGCGTTTATTATAAGGCGTCCCTACTGCATGACGTCCTTCTCTTCCTCGCTGCTCGCCTAGTGTTGTTGCTGATGTTGATGCTCCTGCTCCACTACCTTTGACGCACTGCAACAATATTGTTAGTTGGCCTATGAGGATGCTTAAGGGCACTGCCAGGTTACATGTATTAGAGTGGGTATGCCACTGCACCAAGGGCACTTGGCCCTATAGCGAGTGGGATACATGGTGTTTAGCATTTTTAAATGGGGGAATCCCCCGGTCTGTATTCTGTGCCAATCGGCGGCCTCTTTCCCGCTAAGTTGTTGGTAAGGCGGTAGGTATATATATCTCCTGTGGACTCCGCGCTGATGAGCAAGGATGTCTTTGACATTTATATTGATGGGCATTTGTGAGGGATAGTGCAAAGAGGACGCCATCGCTCGGTTAGTACACCCTCGAGGCTCGAGCTAACACGTTAGCCTGTCCGTTCCCCAGTACCCCCGCATGTCCCGGGCACCAGAGTAGGCGATGGCGGTGGTTGAATGATTTGGGGATTATCGCTAGGGTAGCCGCAGTCACGTGCCCCTTGAGAAACATGCAACATGTCTCCCGGGAGTCAGTGACCATGACCGAGTCCCTTTCCGAACGCTCCGCGTGAGCGAGGGCGATCATCACGGCTAACATTTCGACCGAGGTGGGGGAGCCCGCCGTGGCCGACGTGATTATTTGCTGCTGGCAGATAACATTCACAACTGCGAGGGCGTACCTCCTTTGGTAATGCTGCCCGGTCACCTCTGCATGCGCAGCTGCGTCGGTGCAGTACGCATTGTACCTAGCGTTATTGGAGTACTGAAGTTGACTTCGGATAAGAGATTTGAGGGACGTTTTCATTAGAGCCGTGCTCAAATTGAAAACAGTCGTGTAATTCGATGTACTCCAATTACAAGATCAGTTTTGTCACTTAGTTATTTCGCGTACGAAAAATATATGGTGTTGTCTCAGCAAAACGTATGATTACTTACGGCTCAAATTGAAAACGTCCATCAAATGTCATATCCGAAGTCAACTATCAAACATAAATTATTTTTCGCATTGTCATGGTTGATACCATGTACGTCTTGCATGCTTTTTTTTATCATGTGGATTACGGGACCTGCTGTCTGAATGCGGGTAAATAAAGCGAATGCAGGATTTATTCGTACCACTGGACTCTCGTTGCAAGAAACAAAACTTCGAAGTTATATATTGTCCCTCATTACACACAAAGCTTTATCGCTTTGGTACTTCGCGTACGAAAAATATATGATGTTGCCTTAGCAGAACGTATGATTACTAACGGCTAAATTGAAAACGTCGCTCAAATGTCATATGCGAAGTCAACTATGAAAAACTCAATAAGTTTTGTTATTGTCTTTTACGATGTCATGTAGGTCACCTATGCTTTTCTTTCATGCAGATAACCGGACCTGCTGTCTCAATGCGGGTATATAAAGCGACGGTAAGAATTATTCGTACCATAGGACTCTCGTTGCCTCCATCGCATCTGTTTTCCTTGCATCGACTCTTGAAGTGAGATAAACATACATCTCCGGTTATCTAGTCAAGATGTTCTTAGTTTTCCATTGAACTAAGCAAGCGCTAAGGAATAGTCATGCGTGACTCTTCTACCGAGGAAATGTTACTTCTGGGTCACGAAATTGCTCCCCATTTGTGCACTGCTTGTGGGACGTGGAAAGGCCCTTTCATGAATGTATCGCTTCGTTATGTCTTTTCATCAATCGTAATATTAACCATACCTGACATTAGAAATGAGAAAGTGTTTCATAAAACCACTGCGGTGGCTGAGCGGCTATGGCGTTATGCTTCTAAGGGGGTTTGATTCCTATCCGCACGTCTGCATTTGCAAAAATGCGATAACCCCTGTGTACAACGCAATGGCCGTGCGTCAAAGAACCCCAGATTGTCAAAATTATTCCGGAGTCCCCCATTACGGCATGCCTTATAAGCACAGAGTGGTTTGGGCACAAAAAAAAACAATTTATGTCAATGGCCATACTTTGATACTTTCACACTGTGATATGCGCTGAGCTTCTATGAGTTCATCGAATGTGTTGTGTAATCCTAGTGCTAGTAGTCTTTCTGTACTAGTGCTTATGGACAACCCTAATGCTTGGTTCTACGCTTTCCTTATTAGGCATTCTAGTTTGCTCTTTTCAGCCACATACCATATGAGGTATGGTGCTACGTATACTATTCTGTTTAGGACAAATGCCTGTACCAGTCTTATTGTGTGTTTTCCTGTCATTCCGTTGTGATTGTTAATTATCCTTTCGATGAAGCTTATTTGAGAAACCGCTCCCTCTAATTTCCGGATTTTTTCGCCATTGTTGCCTTTGGTCTCTATTATTAGTCCTAGTATTCTGATTTTGTCCAATTTAGGTATGAGTGTTCCATCCAAAGTTCTTAGCTGTGTTTCTGCTTCTTCTGGCTCATGCCCTTTTTTGTATTATTTTGTTTGCGTCCTTTTCGTGTGGGCCTGTATCGCGATCATTCAGACTTTTCTGCCAAGCAGGCCAGCCTGGTCCCGTGGCCCGAACATATTTTGACCAATCGTGGAGGGCTGATTGCAGAATTCGAATTGAAAAGCTTGGAATAGCTTTACATTATAGTGCACGAGGACAATTGAAAGTGTATGTAGACAATCAGGAGACGTCAAAAGAAAGCGAGATAGACACAGACCGTGAATTGTATGCAAGGAATAGAAACAAAAAGTACGATGGAGATTTACAAGAATGAGAACAAATAAATTAGAATGCAAAATGTGTACGACAACGCGAAGGGCGGTGCCTTGATAGTTGAGGCCCGAGCTAGCTGCGTAAAGACAAAACCATACCGGTGCCGATATTCGCAGCAACATAAGGCATGTGTTTGTTGCAGCAAAAACCCGGGGACCATTCAGCATATCCTAATGGAATGCGAAGGAGACCCGTAGTGAGACCCGTAGTGAGGGAAGAGACCATTGAGACCCGTAGGCCACGTACACCTTCCAAAAGCCCTCGGACTTAAAGTGGACGGACGCATCAGGCCGTCAGCAGTCGCGATAAACTAGAGACTTTTAATGTATTGGTGGGAAAAAAGAATCGGATTCATTACAGCCATAGGTAGCCGTAGAAGTTAGATAGAGAAGTCTTGAGGAAGAAAAAAAAGGAGATGTTTAAAAAATGCAAACAATGAATCTGGATAGTGTACCTGATTGACTCAAGCAGGCTAGGTGACCATTTTTGTCGCCGCGTCTTTTCAAAGGAGATGCCAATAAATCATCGTCATGATTATGGTGAACCAGCCCGACACGGCCTCAAGAAGAGAACACTGTTAACAAATCTTCTGGGTCTCCGGTATATATTACTACATTGGATGCCACATATATTCAGAGATAATCAATAAATGAGTCAATGTGGTAGTAATTTTCGATGTGCATGAGAAGCACAAAACCGCCTTTGACGGTCTAATAAAATATAATCAAATTAAGATGAAAGTGTCCTTTCCTCTCGTTTCTTACTTTGCCCTGCTTACATTACCTTGCACTTGGTTTAGCTACGAAGACACCGTCAACCACTTTACAATGAGAAAGCCCTAAGAGGGCGTTCTCACGAGCGGGAAAATTCACTTTGTCTGCTTATATTTCTTCATGAACCGTAGCTTACCAAGGCATACGGTGGCTTTATTTTTTTGCAATGCCCAGACAGTTCTTCTTCCATGCGATGTTATGTGTTATGTATTGTAACCTTACTATTCATAAATTTTCATGTCATCTTTATGCATCACAAAATAGGAATGCCGTTTTTTTTTAATATTGCAATTCCTAATAATATGAGTAGCAAACTGCCGTGAGGACACATCGATGTTACGAGAGGTGACTTAATATCAAATAGACTGTCAAACCTAAGAAATAACTTTGGGCAGAAGTGAAAATCTAAGTTCGAAAGCACTGCGCTGCGCTGAGCCCTAGGTATTGCTAACAAAGTGGCTTGCTCGCATACTTCAGACCACGGTGTAAGAAGATAGGTGCTCAGACGGCGCGCCCGCGCTGGGGCGAGAGAGCGGCCACTTCGCGTGACCGGAACTGAGCGCCGCCGCTTAGGGGCAGCACGTATTCAGGAGGCCTTGGAGCAGCGGCACAAGAGTGGATAATTTACGACCTCCGTCAGCATTGAAACACCCATAGCTAAAGATATGCAATTTTTCGTTATTCAGACGCCAAATCCTGAGCAGGTAGATGGTTTCATGCCACTTACTGTCAAAATACCGTCATTTCCGACACAAGAGAGACGCATCGTCTGCTCGAGCAGACAGCGCGCTACGCTTGCCGCTGCTAGGTAGCCGCTGCTCGCTGCATCGGAGTCAATCGGAATGTCGGCAGAAATATAAAAGGACGTTCCTCCAACCAAATAGAGTCGTTTTAAGCAAGCGAACGACATATATGCATCGAAATAAAGCACCTCTGCCGCGCGCGCCCATAGAAGCGCCAGCAAAGCGAGCGAAAAAGTGGCCCCCAGAACAGGTGCTGCCCCTTGCGGCAGCGGCGTGCGTAAAGTTACACTAAGTGGCCGCGCTTCGCGCCGCCGTCGGATCACCTGCCTTCTTACACCATGCTTCAGACTCAGCAATTAGAAGTTTACTGCTGTTACCTACGAAGCTTGCCGGAATCCTCAATACAGAAATTGATTTACAGCACCCGGACAATTTCGTCTAAATAAACTGGTGACGATTCAGGATCTGGCAGTCTAGATATGAGAAACATCCGAGATACTGATTAATACCAACTCAACGACCAAACCCTGGCCGTCCAGAGTGCCCGCGATCGGGCCGTCAAGCTCGGCTTGGCGGTCCAAACGTGCGACTAGCCTGGTGACACGGGGTCTCCCCTGCGTCTTCTCTGGACCTAAAGTTATTTCACTCACTCACTGATAATTACCTCTTATGGCAAAATTATCACTCGGCAAGTTCCAATCGAAGAGTTGGTTGGCGCGGTATCATGAATGTAGATATGATCGTGTGAATCGCTATTGGAGAAATGCGTCTACCTCCGTAAAAGTGGAGCAGCAGTTACACCAAGCCGTTGTAGAATAACACATTAACGCATAAAAGCAAGGCGTGAGGTGCTGCTTCGTAGTGGGCACTTAAATTCTTGAACACAAGAGCATCACGTTTCTTTCAAAGTGCTGCCATTGAGCTTTGGGACGATTAAACCATCACCATTTACCATCATTTATGTTGACTCCCGTCCTTTTTTTTCACCTTACAATGCTTTGTTAAAATTATTGAAATGTGGCACGTTTTCGTTTTATTTCTAGATTTCAACCGTCATGGCCAACCTCATCACTGTTTTTCTGACATGCGTCATCGGTAAGGTCGTTATCTCAGCGTGATATTATAGTCGCCCTAAAGATATTATGTCTCATCATTACCTTCTAAAGTAGACCTTCTTCAATGATGGTCAATTTAGGGAATGGTATTCGTCAGACTTCCTTACAGACACTGAAAAAGTAGTCATGGGGTCATCTCGAATACAAAATTCTACTTACAGCAAGAAGCAGGAAAAAGTATGCTGTAGTTTGCTTATCTAGAATTTTACTTCGAGATAAACAAGGGTAATCGAGTACCAATTTATTGGAAGTCGTCCCGCAAAACAAACTAAGGTCATCGCCATTTTTTTCGCTAGGAGTGGAAAAACCACTAAGTCTTATTTTCTAAAAGTTGTTTACTGCATGCTGCTGCTGCTATTGGTGAGTATGATGATGATGATTGGAGTTTCATATTTGGTCAATTTAGCACGTTAGCTCACCCGACCTTATTGTACAAAGCACCGATAGAATAATGTGTACTGAAATGACGTGCAAGGATTGTTCGTATCATTTGGCCTACCCAAAAAACTTACCCCATGAAAGAACGGAAGATGCAGCAGAATGAAAGGGTAGATATCTCAATGTCTGTCAACCCTTCTCAACACACCATCTTACCCACATTCTAGAGAGGATGCCTCAGTCATACGAAAAGCACGAGCGTACACATTACTCACACCACACCTTACACATTACATTAATAGGGACCTAGGCAACCCCGCCTGAAAACACTGCGGGGCTGATCCATCAAATAAGCACATCGTGTGAGAGTGCCCTGCCAACTTCAATATCAGAATGACAATATTTTCTCAACCACCACCAGAGCTGTATTAGCAAGTCGCCATATTTGCTCAAAAGGTCTTCCCGAACACCATCGCGCATGGTGTTCCGGTGGATTACGCCGCTATCGTGCTGTATAAAATGGGGTGATTAGATGGTGCCAGTCATTGCTCTTCAAACGGCCCCTTAGCGATCTACAATATCGCAAGTGATGCCCCAAGAACTGAAATGTTTCAGAATTTTATCGCCTGTGTCCTACGGCAAATATTTCACTCTAACACAGACTCCCTCAATGCGCGGTTTTGCACGGGTTCTGTGCAGCAGCTTTTTGATTCTTCTGAAAGTGTAATTAATATTCTAATAATATAACAACCCGCAAAGTAATCTTTCATTTCCTTCATGTGGTTTTGCATGGTCATCCAGTCTAGTCGTCGCATTCTACTGCTTATACTTGTATTTTTACCAGATCCCGTAAATATCGACATTTCGACCTCGCCCGACATTACCACGTAACGGCTCCCATTAAATGCAAAAACACAATTCACAACCAGATTTCTTCACAAGGATACACGCAAGACATGAGATTTGCACATTAATTTTCTGCTCTGCAATAGATAATATACTTCAAATTCCTTCACATGCTCACATTACAAAAATCAATTTAAAGCCACATTGAGTTTTCAGAGGAGCGCATAGAGCGTTTCTACACAGTTAATGAAACGCATTGTCTCACGATTTCGAGAGCACCTATATGTATTTAGTGTAAAAACTGTCATTTGCACACAGAGCGTATTTATGTGCGCGCTTTACCCATGACATGGTTCCTAGCACCATGTAAACCAAAACTGGCTGCCATATTTTAATTTCTTGTCGACGATTTAGTAGCCTAATAAAACGAACCCTAGAAACACCATTCCCCCTTGGATTAGGTTTAACTTTTCAGAATGTCATATCTTTGGTTGCCTCTGCACTTGGGCACAGCGACGGGAAGGTTGTCGCGGTCATCCAAGACATTCTTTTAGGTTGCATGAGATCGAAACTCTGAGTACAAAATTTCTCAGCCTTTTATTCTTTGACCTAAACAGAATTTTATTTGCTTTATTTTTATTATTATGGTAGACTTTTATAAATACAAAATTATACCGGCTTTATTCTATATCTTACGATTGTAATTTAGCCAGTATAGCATTTTAGACTCTATTGGACATTTCATTTCGGCCCAGCCATTTCTTGGCAATCCCCCACAGTGGGTAATGTGCCAGTATCTTCCGGAAGATAACTTTAACGCTCATCATCACTATCTCCATTTAAACTTTTAACACGGGGTTTCCTTGGAAAATGCCTTCTAGATTTTGTAACTTTTTCGAACATCAACTATTTATTTTGTCTCGCCGATTACAAAAGCACTGATTCCATTCCTATGCAATCCACCTTTTACGGACGCGGGCAGCCTGCAGCGGTGGTGGTTAGTTGACCTGACAGTAAACTGAATTTTCGGCGCAACGTCAACGATGTTCTACTACTGCGAAATTTCAAACAACTTCCAAAAAATTGCTTCATATGTCTAGGCGAAATCGCCTGTCCACACTATCATCATATCATCATCAGCATCGGCTCGAGCGTCGTCGTCTTCTTCCACAGCTGGCTGCGTTGCTGCTCATCCTTCCAGCGTAGAATTGCACTTTTCTGTCGCAGTACTGGGAAGGCCGCGTTTACGCGGGCATTGCTTGAGGGGTATGAGCCTTTCATTGTCTTAGGTAACGGACAAATTTAATTTTGAAGCAATTTATTATCAGATAATTGCAAGCGGCAATGGCGGGCCAATGCTGCTAACCACACCGCCCAGCAAAACTTGAGACATGGAACGCAAGCGAGAACGGCGGACTGCGGGCATACCGTCAGTGACGTCATTCTCTCCATCGCAGCCGAACGTGTGTGTAACCTCATAATTGAGAAATACTTTAATGAACTCTCGGGATTAACCCAGTGATAAACACCGGGGCCACACGTTTCAGTTTGGCTCGTTAACAATCTTCGTGAGGTGGAAGGGCCAACGAATTTTTTGCACCTAGGTTTTTACAACGGTAAACTCTCACAGGACATCCGACAAGTATCATACCCCGTGAGAAAAAACGAAACGAGGTTCTGGGAAAACCAATAATGAGCAGTGCATGTTTATTATAACGGCGAAAGCCTTAGCCGGCGCATAAGACGAAAAATCCGATGTCCGGCGTTACGCCGCTTGGCGTTATGGCACCCAAATCGATGGTGCCACCCACTACCATTGTTGCAACTCGATCCCACAACCTTTGGTGGGCGTCGAACCCATGTCCGTTTGAGTTAATTCTTACAGAATGTTTATGTTTGCAATTTCTTCATTTTTGCTAAAATATTGTACACCGTGAGGAATAAAATTGTAATGGTGGTGCAATAGCAAAGGATTGCTACGCGTTTGCAGTGGTGCGAGTTTTAAAATAAAATCAAGCACAAAGTCATCGGCACGTTGCTCATGTGTCACGTCTTTCACCTTACCTCCTTGCAGCTGCTGTGGTCCTGATGGATTCGGCGCTCGCCTTACGTAGGGACGGGAAGGAATTGCTGCCCAACGATGAAGCCTAAGGCTGATGCAAGAAGACAGCAGCCACGAAGTTGGCTATTATGCTCTATTATGCATACTTATACTGAGCTGACCAGGAAAACACGCATATAATAATGAAGTGAGCACGTACAGCTATAAGCCGTCTGCATTTCTTATTAGGGCTACCACACTTACAGTCTAATTCATCGCACTAGTGCACTTTATTACCTTCGCAGAGTACAGCCACGTGTTTGTTATTTCTGTGTGCAATGGTGTGACATTATGTGGCGCGTCTCATCGTCACGCTACATGTAACAAGCTGATTGTGCCGCAGACGCTATCAGGTTGACTGTGTACGGGAAATATTGTGGAACTACCGGACAATGCACCTAACCTACCGTTCCAAAAATGTATCTGGAAAAGTGATAGAAAAGTTGTCGGTCAAAGTCAACAAAATGTATTGAAAGTAGGTTGAGTGGTCTTCAGACACTCTTGATGATTTTGTTGGCGAGTGTTGATAATTGGCTCATTAGATCTCGTTGAAAAACATTTTATCCATTTCAGTATTATGAATCGTTTTAATATTGACATAACAATAATGGCAACAAAGCCTAGCGAAACTCCATTGAATCACTGTGACATTTCAATCTGAGAATATGTTACTTTACAGCTGCCAACATATGGAAAGTCAACGTTGAAATAATATTGAAGATCGATTGAACTGCTGTACCAATTGTATAAAGTGGTGTTGAAATTTGCCCGAACTTTTCATAAAATACTGTCCAAGTATACTGTGTTGGCAAGTTCTTATTCTATTGTTCAAGCAGCATTATATATACAGCGTTTGCATATGACACGACCTGTGAAAACTCAAATCTAAAAGCTTCTGCGTGGCTAGCAGCCTGCAGCTCGAAGCTTACTTGCCTGCGGTGTTTATTCTTTATAATTTTGTTTATAGGGTCTACATTTCACTCTAGCTTAACTCTAATTTTAACTCTACTCTAAACCTACTTATTAGCATGGAGCACTTATAGCAGAAAACAAGTTATAAAACGTGGCCGCTCATAAGAAAATACTTTTTTAGGATTCTCAAAGTTTACGAGTTTAGACATTTGAAGCGCAATCTCATTAGGCTAAACGCAAGAGTATAAAATTCAAAGATGTAACTGCAGCCTAGCCTTGCCTACTATAAAACAAATTTATGATAATCGCATAAATAAAACGCCGATATATCAGCCACGGCGATAACCTATATATGGCATTGTGAAGCGGAACACGTAGTCACAGGTTCATTCGACGTTATAAACCCGTATATTGTCAAAATTACTCTGGAGCTCTCACCACAGCGTGCTTCATAACTCACGTACTGCACGCTTATTGGACATTGAAGCCCATACATTATTTAGGAATGACTGTAAAAGCGTGATGCCAAGTCATCAAGGTATTTAGTTTCATAAAATAAGACAGACATTACCGATTTTCAGCATCTTAAGCGTTTATTGATGTTAGTGTGCAGACATGCCCCAAAATTTTACTGCTGCATCAATTAAAAAATTACGCGCCATTCTACGGCTGTGAAGGCGGATTACCAGCGAAGCAGTTTAGCACACGACATGCAGGTGGCACAGAAATCAGATCAAATTTGGTACGACCAAATTTTATTTCCTTTTAGCGGCGACGGTGGTCATCCTGAAGAAAGACACAAGCACATTTTGATCGGCGGTCTTGATCGGCGGCATATATTCGCGTGGAAGACTACCGCCACCTCGGGGAGGCGGAGGAAACTAGATGGATGAATGGATGCTATGAGCGTCTACTTTGAAACGAGGTGGGGGGTTGCGCCACCAACCTCTTGTTAAATATTTCAAAAAAGTACAATTATGGGGTTCCACGTGCCAGAACCACGATCTGATTATGAGGCACGCCGTAGTGGGGGACTCCAGAAATTTGGATCACCTGGGGTTCTTTAACGTGCACCTAAATCGAAGTACACGGGTGTTTTTGCACTTCGCCCCCATCGATATGCGGCCACCGTGGCCCGCGACCTCGTGCTTAGCATCCCAACAACCTAACCTCTCTCTTTTGCCTAATGTCCTACCTATATTTTTAAAGGCCCCTAAATCACCTGCGATATTTTTTTTAAGATTTCAAGTAAACACGCGCATCGAGTTCAGAATCCAGTCACGATCAACGATGCCAAACGCTGCAGCGCTCAAGCTCCTCTCCGATCCTTTCCGGTATCCCCATCGGTCATCGTGATGTCACCAGGGTGCATCTGGTGTCGTCAACGGCGGCGACGATGTCGATTGGTCGAGCAAGAACCTACGACTTCCGGTTAGTCTGCTAGCAGATACGCGCGCTCCCCGATCTACCTCATCGTATTGCTCGCTTGTGCGCACATGCGAATCGGTAATTACAGCCCGCAACGCAATCGCGTCAGCGAAGCGTCGACAATTTCGTCGAATGTGGCCACACAGAACTTACGACGCTCTCGGCAGGCGCATCCACCTGCTCCTGTTCGTGTATACATACCCAGTTTTCTTGTACCCTAGGGTCGCTTCAGACTGTGTGGAATAAAAGCTACGGCGAACACTTCACGAATGCGACTATAACTGCGCGAGACGGGCGGCATAGCGGCCGCGCACTCAGGCGCCTCAAAAGAAATGACGCTCACTCGTCCGGGTTCTTCGACACTGGAATATTTACTTTAAAAGACAAATCGCAGGGCGGAGACCACTCAGTCCAAGTTCTCCGTCGGCCGCACGGACGCTTTCGTCCCTCTCGGAGGTGCCGGCGATTCGCACTCAGCAAGCGGTCCGCCGAAAGCACGGGGCATGCACGGACGCTAGCCCAGCGAGGTGCCCGTCGTCCTTTCGCCGGCTCCCTCTCTCTTGCGTCGTCGGGCCTCCCAACCACGGGTGCAACAAACGTGTGGCGGTCGCTTGCAATTCTCTCAACAGACAGCATCGCTGCTCGCTTCGGTCTTGCCCTGGGTCTGTATGAAGATCAAAACAGAACAATACTTCTCTATTCCAAACTTCACAAGAATAGAGATATGTGACCAAAAGTCCGTACCTATCAACTTTAGTCTTGAATTACAATGCACTGTCGCTAAATGTATCAATTTGAATACAAGGCGCGAAAGTCATGGCATGATGGTGCTTGCGCGTATTTTAGTAAGCCTTTATAATATATATATATATATATATAATGATTATGTTTAGGTTTCCCAGAATTTTTCAGACTTGCCTGTTGCAGATAGCATTATGCTTGACCTTGAGCTGGATTTTTGACGAGGCGGCCGTTGCTAGCCCGAGAAATCGACACACATGGTCAACTATTTAGCAAAAATCCACTGCAAACGTCATAATTACTTTACGCAACATATCGCAATTCATGGAATTGTAGCCTATGAGTATGCAAGACGTATCCACTTGAAAATGAATCACCAGATGGAACCAGTCTCGAGAAATTCTTTTTCAAAGTGTGGGACAAAATACATGCTCGTTCCAGTTACTTTTGTGCTTGAATGCATAAAAGAGCGCTTTCTGAAAGAGTAAGTGGAACAACCCTGCGGTTTTACGTCGAGTTTGACGGCGCATATCTCCAAATTGGTGTCGTTTTATAAATTTTATAAATGCGCACAGAAAATACACGTGAAACTAAAGGCCATTCGGCCTGCATGACTTCACCACGAGGAAAAATAGAAATTGAGTGACAGAAGAATACACAGCAAAATATATTCCGTGAGTAATGCTGCTGCATGTCCCAAAACAGAAATATAAAATGCAGCAAAGAACATGTAAACAAACGCAAGAAAATGTGACGAAACATTCACATGTGGTATACAGAACATTTGGTATACAGAACATTTTTCCTGACGCTTTCCGCGACATGTACGTACATCCAAAACAAAACAAAAACGAAAGCAACCGGGAACACCAACTATAGCCCGAGCCTTTGCATACGTTGAACACAGTATTGGATGTATAATCTGATAAGAATCAAGAACGACATATATAATTAGGTGGCCGACATTAAGTTTGGTAGACGTCGCAAGTGATAATTTACAGCAGCTTGAAATTTATACTAACCCAACCCCCAAAAAAACTGCTTGATGCATGTGGTTAGGTTAGTGCTCTACCATATCCTGTCCTTGTAGTAGGTACCTGCATCTGTTGTCTACGTAGTGCTTAACTATGCGTAGGTTTAGCACAAGTGCATACTGCAGCTTGATTCTATGAATGGTGCCGTAATAGTTTCCATTCATATACACGTATAAACAATGGATTGCTAGACATTTTCCGTGGATCACCATAATAGTTTTCCATTACACCGGGCAATTTTTCTTGCAGAACTTCTAATTTGTTTAAGTGCTTTTCACTTGTGCCCCATGCTAACATGTTTTACGACAAGCACAAGCATAAAAGGGCACCATACATTTTCGTTCTCCGCCGTAAGGGTACGAGTGGGTTTGGTTTAAATATGTAACCGACCAGCTTACTTAGTCCTGAAGCAGCAAGTCTGCCAACGTGAGTCTTACAGGACGTTTTCACGGAACCATACGCCTAGACATTTCCGTGTTTCAACACGCACGTAGTCATTCCCCTTATGCATGGGCACTATTAATGTCGGCCACCTAATTATGTATGTCGTTCTGGATTCTTGTCAAGTTATGCATCGAATTCTGTGTACAACACATGCAAAGGCTTGGGAATAATACACTTTTAGCTGGATTAAGCTTCAGCTTGGTTTGCTATAGCCATTTCTCCAGGCCTGCTTAGGTAGTCATTTAGCTTAAGGTGTACGAGTGGTCAACTTGTGCGAAAATAAATTAGCTCCTTGAGTGTTTCGGACGATCTCAGCTCGTCAACGACAATAGTCACGTTTTCAAAGCTATTTGGACAAACTCAGCAAGTCCACTTAATTTTTCTTTTACTACGTAGACGGCTGCAGTGTCAACGTTTTGAAATCTGCAGTTGCTTTTTTTTCTTTTTTTGCTGTTTCTTGTTTTGCTGCATGAATATCAGCACTTTTTCAGCGCCTTGAAGGCCGCGTTGATTCAGTCTTCATGCCAAAAAAAAAAAAAAGCTGGCGCTTGACTCTGTCCGTAAAAGTGAGAAAAAAAAGGGCGCTGCACAAGATATTTGTTTTTCGAGCGAAGAGTTTCATGATACTCATCGCATCATTTATTCTACCGAAAGTGATGATTCGGAAAACAAAGCCGACATTGGCCAGACCTTACAGATGTACCGTGTGAACGCGGACAGCTAAGCCTTCTAGGTGGTGTTGGGACAGCCCTCCTTCGTGTCCGGAGGGGAGCTGCCGCACAAGAATGCAGAACAACTTTCTTCGGTGAAGAACATTGCTTCGCAGAATAGTTGATTCTGAAACACGGTAACATGAAGCCTTTTTCCAAGTTTCCAACTGTGCCATTTGTGGCAATGACAAGTACGCTGACATTGCATAGTGAATAGGTAATATGAGGTTTTGACGCCAAGACCATGAAGCAAATTGGTGGAAAATGCTTTAGAAGCATTTTCGACGGAGTGAAGTTCGAAAATAAGCCACATGAAAAACAGCAAAAGGTATTTTGCATATATACCATTGATCTATGTTACGAAGAGAAGTGGCTCTAAGATGGCACACAATTCTGAAGCACACAATTCTTGACAAATTACATTCGGTAGACCATGTTGCAAATTTTAACCTGTTTTGAGTTGGTGAGGTAATTTTTTATTAGTTCTGACGCAATTAACTACCCTCATAACGTAATCGCTTTCCATGATTAGGGTAACCAAGTAATCGAACGAATAGAGTCATTCAGTATCGATTTATTGTAGAATTAGACGTATCTTCCGTTTTCTTTTTCAAATAAAATGAACTGATTCATCGGCTCAAAGCTCATGCTCCGGCTCATGCTTATGCAAAAACTATTGTGCAGCCTTTGCTGAAGAAACGCGGCCCGTGTATCATCCCGTCAAACCAGGGAGCGCTTTCATCAATGTGATCACATGTAGCAATACTTAGGAAGTGTATTCACTTCCTATCACTTCCGTACACCGGTGTGTGACAAGCCGTCACACACCGGTGTAGCAATACTTAGGAAGTGTATTGCTACACCGGTGTGTGACGGCTTGTTCGGTATCAAGCCAGCAACGCCGCCTGCGTTGTAGTCTCGAATTATTGCTTTTAGACGTAATTGTTACTGATTATAAAATAGAAGTTGCTTCGCGTATACCTTACTCGAATAGACAACGACTTCCTTTGTAATCCGTAACCTTTGTCTCTTGATGATGATATGTAGTGTTTTATGGCGAAAGGGCCAGTCATGGCCAAAGAGCGCCAAGCAACGGTTTTATGTACTCGATGATGCAAATATTACATCGCGTTTTACCAGCTTCAGTTCGTAGGCCACGGGGAGTTTTTACGGCTGCAGCGGTGTAAACTGATGGCGCGGTCAGTATAACATGTGAACCGAAGAGCAGCCAGCAACGCAGTCCGCGCGGAGCCCCAAAGCTGCCGTATGCAAGATCATGCAAGACCGGCACATTCAGGAGTGGCTGTGTACCAGGGCGTCGGTGCAGGCAGTGTCAGTGATAAATAAACACTAAGAACAGTCAGCGAACAGACCAGCACTTCCAAAGGGTGTGAAAAATTGGCATACATCAGCGAAGTATTTTAACAGCGAATCTGTTTAATCCAGCCTTAATTTGTGCGTGTGCCACGAAATTATCATCATCAGCATTGGCTCGAGCGTCGTAGTCTTCTGTCCGCAGTTCAAGTCAGCCGTAATTTGTGTGCGTGCCACGAAACTGCCGCGCTGTAGCCATGGCAACCAGGCGACGCCACAAAGACCATTCTAGGTGGTGTTGCAAAGACACGGCTTCGCCTAGCTCCCGCCAGCTGCGCGCTACTGCGCATGCGCCGTGACGTCATCCTGGCGCGTCTGCGCTCGTCACCCGAGAGAAATATATAAATCAATGAATAAATAAATAAAAGAAAATAAATGTTCTTGGCAAGGCAGGATTGGAACCCGGGTACCCACGGTCCGAAGGCGAGTGTCACAACCACTGCGCTATAAATCCACGCTTGCAGAACGTGCATTCATGGGGACCATATAGCTGCATTGTACTGACGATTGCAACACAACTTCCTTTGGGAAAGAGAAAGAGCAAATGAGAGCGAGGAGAGAGAGAGAAAGACAAAGAAGGAGAGTGAGAGAAAGAGAGAGAGAGAGAGGTAACGTAGTTGCAACCAAGAGACGCTGTCAATCGGCCAGCTTCCCTGTGTCTTGAGCTTTGCGCGGCGTAGTGCAAGCTTTCGCGTTTTTTTTTTTAACATTGAACTGCCAGTAATTTGAGAAAGAGCATATGCTTGGGCATGTTGGTAATCCATAGTAGCAACTTTAGCGCACAAGGAAGAACACGCGACTGAAACGAACGAAGCGGACA
The DNA here is from genome assembly GCF_013339745.2 of Dermacentor silvarum. Taxonomy (NCBI): domain Eukaryota; kingdom Metazoa; phylum Arthropoda; class Arachnida; order Ixodida; family Ixodidae; genus Dermacentor; species Dermacentor silvarum. The sequence continues at coordinate 100,402,054 of NC_051161.1, read as the reverse complement.
CAGCGCTATTTTCAGGTCACGCACCGCCAAGAACTATATTTTCATGCATTGACGCTGTAGACTGCTTTTCTTGCAAGTGTATCGCTTCACCTATAGATTACTGTGCATTCGAGATTATTAACTAGCGTTGACCCCACTATACAGTTCCGAAAAATTATACAGTTCTCATTTGTCGCACGTGTATTGTGTTATATACAGGCATGTATGACGTCACGTGAATGTAAAAAACACGACTTCCAATTTGAGGCATGTTGATCGATTGTTATGATGTTTGAATGTGGGTCGTGCATAGAACTCGTGGAACTTTTCAAAATATTTTTTGAACGGTGGCATTGTCTTTGATGAATGTCAACTGGAAGTTGAATCACCTTCCAACGCTTAAGCCGAGTACAACCTCGGCATGCACTTGTTCATTTGCTTCTATTGTAGTGCCAAGCAAGAAGACGGGCAATATTAAAGGGAGGTGCTCGATAAGGCATTAAGTAACGGAAGACGCAGAATACCAAGCAAACCAAGCATTCGACAAACATGGCAAAATCCAGGAAATGCACTGCGAAGCGCTGGGGGTGTTCAAAAGCCGAAATTTCTAGTTCTATGATTTTTCACATTTCCCACCGACGACAGCTAAGGACAAGTTTTGCATTGTATTTTCTCAGCAGGTACCCGTTTCGTATACGCAAGACAAAGTAGTAGGGCACTATAACGTTTCTGCCCTAGCCCGAGTGGCATAATATCACTGTCATTTGATGCTTTCCTTATGACAGTTATTACAACTTTTGTGCTGCCGATGAAATCATTGCATCGGCGGCATGTTAGTTCAATATTTGTTTAGCTGCAGCTTTTGTTCATAACTTGCTTTGTCCACATACGCAGCCTACAACACAAAAAAATGTGATTGCTTCATTTTAACGAGATTAAAGAGCAGTGACAATAAATTCACACCCACAACCCGTCGTATACTACTTTTTGAGGCTAAACCCATGGTGTTCTTTTTTTCGTCTTTCTTAGTGATATCCCCCCCCCCTACATTAATGTCTGTCTGGTGCCACAGCTTTTCTGCAATAAATAAACATAAAAGAAATAAACAAAAATATTGATTTCAAAGTAAACTAAGACACGTGTTCTCAACGTCATACGAAGACCTCAATCACCGGCCAAGAGGACGTGGCCAACTTAATCATTGACTGCAGGTGTTAAGCGGTAATATGACAGTGACTTTAGTGGAGTGGTGGTCCTATGTCACAATACTCGCAACATTGAATGGGAGATACACAGAGTAAGTCGACGGATAAGATGTCTAATAATTCAGTTTAGCTTATACGTAAACTTCTTGCCATTTAAGCACGCATTACCGGGTTACCAGATCCGTGGACTGCAGTAGCAAAGCTGGTGGCGACATCGTACGGCGCTTGTCCCAACTACAACTCGTTCAATTTGTTTTGTTTTTTTTTTTTTTTTTTTGTCGCGTGTGTTTTCTCGTCGAAGAAAATTCATAAAAAACAGTGCTCGTGCACAATAACCTTACCGTCGCTACCAACACTTTACACCAGCATATACGTAGAATGTTGTAGGTAACTGCATTATTTGTGTGCTCTCTAGTTAGACACTGCGTGACATGATGTCGCTACCAGTGTTGTTGCTGCCATACGTCTCTCCGGTAACCCGGTATACAGCGAATGCTAACACGTTTACGATCAAACTAGAACACTCTAATGTCTGTGCCATTTTTCCATGCTGTCACTGAAGAGGACTGGCAACTGAACAAATACTGAAACTAGTATATAGCAGAGCACGTGCACAACATTCACATAAGACCACGAAATTGTAGACCATTTCGTTTTAACGCGCGTTTAAGGAACATTTCTGGGACATACTTTCTTGTGTTTTCAACTAAGCCTTATTTACGAATTGATCGTATATTACGAGGCTTTGCTCCCCCATAGCGTTGTGTGGCGTGTGGCAGCTACATACGTCACCACTGGTTGGCCACGTCCGTAGAACTTATGCTAATAAATCTAAAATTTGCCTCGTGCTGGAACTTGCTTCCCTAAAGGTCATTGTAATGGGCCCAAGGAATGGTGTGGGACACTGTACGACGCACTGTACACTTCTTGCTGTCATCCGTTTGTTTCCACCTAAGTGATATTAGCCAAGAGTGCTTGGCGGGAATAGAATTTCTACCTGCTTTCGGTTAAAGAACTTCCTGTTTCAAAACGTATGACTAATTTTATATTTACTAGTTTATTTTCGACGCTGTGTTTATATCTTCTAACGTGTTGATTTCAGTTTTTATTATTTGTTCACTATAATACTGTTTTACTAAAATAGCATAGAAGGCCCTGCAAGCTGGGACGAGTCGTTAAGGCACACGCCACTGTATCAAAATGCATTGGAAAGAAGTCGCTTAGTTATCCATCTTTCACAGTTTTGAAGACCTTCCCAACGCCCTGTCTGAAACAACCTGAAATATGGCCGACTTCCGCTGCATCTTTCCATGGGCTTTGACACCATATTTTCGAGGTTAATTATGATTCCATGCATGCTATACCATACGCGTCGCGCAACAAGCTGCGAAATATGAGCTCGTTCGGCGTGGTATAACATTTGTACTTGAATTTCTGAGTGTTGACGCTGACACTGAATGTTGACGCAATTAATAAGAATTGAGGAATAAAAATACAACCATCCAGGCTCTTTACCGGAACGGTTTTGCAGGCCGCCTCAACAGCATTGCTCCTGTACTAGAACTTCGGAGAATACTAGCAGCTAATACGTTCTAGGGTGGCGAAGGTAAACTTACTGCTATCGGCAGGCTTCACCTTCCCCTCACCCGTCCACAGCCAGTCTTCGGTATCCGTATGTGACTTCAGATAGAACCGCTGTTCGCTTCTGTCGCGCCCGGACCACGTCTACCATCCGCGATGGCATTCAGCCTCGCGAAAGGTAGACGGAAGGCAGTCGTGTCCACTCCCGTTGCCTCGGCCACAGCCGATGTTCGCTCCTGTGCTGCCCGTACTCGCCGATCAACTTCGAGTGGCTTCTCTGCAAAGCGCGAAAAGCGAATAACATATGACTACTATTACTTAGACATTTCTGCTCATTGCATGTGGCGATGGGAAAAAAAACAAATGAAACAAGCTGTTTAGATGCATAAACTGCAGTGTCCCCGATACACTGCGTACCTAAAACTGACAATAGCAGATTGTTAATTACGTATTTGGGACTTTTGGGTATTGGCGCAATGTGTAATTTCTACGCTGTCAATCGTGTTCACTCGTTTGCAGTCCGCCCCTCAATGGTGAAACCCGACCAATAGCACCATCGCAGCTCATTCGTGGCGTCGAACGCTACATGCGGCCGCGTATGGCCCGATTCACACAGCCATCGAACGCTCCATCCCTGCGTAAACGTGTCGTAAGCGGTATTATCCTCACAATCGTATATGTTTATTTTTTTTGTCTTTTGGGAAGAGCCCCGCATTAAAATGACGCCTACAGCATTGCAAATATCTCCTTGCAATGTGTTTCCACCAATGCCACAATATCTCTCAGCATACCGTTTGCTACCTTAGCTATGCGTATATGCAGTATGTTGAAGCACTCTGTCCCCGGATCGGTTGTTACTCGCTTCCCACTCAAACAAGCACGCCGAGCTTGACGCATGCGATGAACTCACTAACCGCCGTTGTGTTTAACCAAGTTTGAACGCAACCATATCGATAACCTTTCGCCGAGTGCACATTATGGCTTATGTGCATGCAAAGTTTATTTTGCATAGGTTAAATATGAAGTTTGCCGTAAGTTACCTGTGTATGTGGTGCAGATCGTTATACAGCCGTCATACTCAGCGTTTCTGAGTCTGCTCAACTCAAAGTGGAACAAAGTTCATATTTGGTGAAAATGGGGGCATGTTAGGGGTGAGTGTTGTGCAAGAAATAAAATCTTTGGGATAATAATATTAGCTTTTCCTTAATTCTCACGCATTATAAAAAGCTCGCCGTATGTCTCCCCGCTATTCTCAGCAAACACTAGTTGATATTTTGTGGAAATAGCAGGAAGGCTATTGGGGACGTGAAGTCCGAGAGCGCCTGACAACTGCCCGAGGAAAAAAGAGATTGGTAGCGGCTTCTAAACTGGTTTAGATGAAGGATAGGCTGACGCGGATACAAAGAAAGACATTCGATAAGATTATACAATCACCTGGACGGACAGACGACACGTAGAACTACAATGCGCCATAAAGCACCGTCCAATGGGGCGCTGGCATCGGGCTGAAAGTGTGCGCGGAAACCTGACGCGAGTAAATCTGTGGAGAGCATCACGTGACCTCTGTATAGTCGACGAATACGAACAGGAGCGTGAGGCAGGCCTTCCCCGCCAATGTCCTTGCTGATGCGGCGAAATTATATTTAGGTATTTACCAAATAATTGTCTTCAAAAAGCTTCAGGCGGCTCATCTACACCTTGCAATACCCATAAAATTTTCTCCATTTGCAAAAGTGATTTCCAAAGAGCGCGAACAGGCCGGTGAATTGAGGAAATCGGCTGTGACGTCAGGGGAGTGAGGCCGAAATCAAAATATGTTATCAAATTTGCAAAGCCGCTTGAGTTGCTTTCAGATATAGTTGTGGGCATCTAAATGCTAGCTTTTAAATTGCCTGCACCTGATGAGCCTCTATACATGAAGAAGTGAAATTAAAATTACAGGATTACCTTTAGTACAGCAAGCTTGAATATATATCTTGACAGTTCTCTATATGCAGCGGGACCATACTGAATGATTAGTCACTGAACGCGAACAGCGTAATTGTGGTTGCTTTCCTTATGCATGGAGCAAGTATACATCTTGTTGGCGTAAAAAAAACATTTGGCTGAGTAATTTCTGAGGGATAGTCTGAGAAAACTAAGCTCATCCAGTAATCATCATCTGTTGTCGTCTTTCTGCGACGCAGGGGCAGTAAGTGACGGTCAACAAGCTTCCCGGGAGATATCACAGCCCGCAGTAACACTGTCGTGCTAACCCGCTCGCTGTCCACGTGGCATTTTTCTCGTTTGCAACGATCAGACAGCAGGCGTGTGCCACACTTTATAAAATAAAACTGATCTGGTACAAATACGCAGCAGCGATTCCGAAACAAACCTAAATACATCGAACACACCACTAACTTTCTTGGCTCTAGGCCCCTACTAAACGCCGAAGATGCGAACAAAATTATATAGAATAGTTAAGATAATTATGAAACTTTCAAAGGGATGACCTTGCTCCACCGCCGGCGAGCCTGAAGAAAGAGTAACCGCCGCTTCAACGGTTACTTCTTACCACCCGATGGCGAAGTTCACAGGCAGTGCTGCTCTTCGGCATATAAACGTAAATTTCTGGACTATACACAGAAATTTCAGTTACAGCTTTTTGCAATCCTGAAAACAGCAGTAAACTCTTCGGGCGATGAATTTAAATTCTCGCACTAAAATTGACCTATTCATTTCGTATAAGAAGAGTTCATGTTCCATTAGTTCGTCCAGTTTTAGGATTGTCTAATTACTTCATCGAACCACTTTGAAACAAGTGCTCATGTAAGAAAAGCTGTTTACATTGAATTAAGTGCTGCTGGAAGAACAGGAACTCGAAAGAAATATTTCTATTAGGTATATCATCTTGCCTATTCTCTTTCGACCATTTCCGACCGCATTCTCTGAAATAACCTGTAGTGATGCAAATTTTCCTTGCTTCTTAAAGCTAATGTTAAGCATCGCGTCGTACCCAGTGAAGTCAAGCAGTGTAAACACTACACTTCCAAATTTGACAATTTCAAGTTCATGGCTACCTACCGCGTGACCGCTCCCTCTGTTTCCACAGCAAGGGTGCCACCGTCACCATCGGCCTGTGACGTCGAACACAACGGCTGCTCGCTCACGTGTTGCCCGACGTTTCCGGCCACCTTCGTCACGACGATGCGAGAGTAAGGAGCAAAAAATACTGTAATGTATTTGACTGCTCCAGCACAATCAGTCCCTACACTAGATAACTTTATTGCGCCTGTGTGTTCGGTTGAACGGCCGTTTCATAACCGGCGAAATGCTTGAACACTGAAACAGCCTATAACGTCCGCATCATTCCCTGCACAACACCGCATACTTCATTTTTGTTTTAACTATACAAACAGATGACAATCAGTGATGTAGCGTTTCCCACATACAGCAACAATCTATAAGTGCAGTCCAATATTTAAATTTTCGTGATTGGTGAATAAAATTAGCTCGAGAATAAGTATTTATAAAAATTCACAACACAGCTGTAAGCCAGGGGCACCAATTTTAGGCAAATCAATGAGCTGCATGATAGAGAGATTGTTTGACAAAGTAGAGGAAGACCTGCTGACCGCACCGTAAATGTATAGCGCGCGGTTGACATCTGAGCAATGGTGATCAGTGTGGGGAAGGATGAGAAGAGACGAAAATATGACAGATATAGTGTTGAAGACACAGGCGGGCTCCTGACCCGTGCGCGTTGTGACTGCGCACTTCTTTCTCTTCTGTTCCCATCAGATATGAAGGAAGAGAGTGCACGTAACCATATCGATAACCTTTCGCGGAGGTCCAAAGGAACGCGTGAAGCTACAAATCGTGCAGCGCCCACTAGGTTGAGGGTGTGAAACCTGCTACCTCACGTACATTAGGCCGCATTCTCAAGTTCGACAGGCTACAGTGTGCCTTATCTGCATCTCCTTTGCTTTCATACTATATACTGTCTGCGCACGCAATCCAGATTTCCAACCTCACATAATGCATATTCATAGATTAAGTGTAGCACGACGCGGTAACATGGACTGAGAGAAGTTACGACTGGCACACTGCGCTTTTTTTTTTCAACGTTCGAAAAGCGTTGTTAAAAGTTTCGCACAGCGTGTCGGTCGTTCATTCGTGTGTCCAAGTCATTATGCGCTGCTCTCCATCCCAATTCAATATGCCTGACTAATAATAATAAGACCACCATCGGCTACACAATGACTCGTCATAGCCGCCTGTCAGATATTTTTGTGACCAGTGACGTCAGGCCAGCACTAGATGCCTGTAGCGTCGCTTGCCTTCCCATGGAAGCCGCCCTGCCCGGAGTCAGGCGACCACCATCGGTCCAGCGGCAGGCATGGCCTCTGAGATTGCAAGCGCTGCGTCGGGGCGGCTGTTTACAAGCGGCCGCCGCGAGAGGCACTGGCTACCAGCACCACACCGGCACGAAACAAGGAGAGCAGAGATGAGGGAGAGGTAGTCCGTTCGCGGCTAACGTTCCAAGGCATGTAGATTAGAGGCGTTGGTCAGGCGAAGCCAGCATAGGCAGTTGATTTCAAAGCCGGCCATGAACAACTTACGGCTCTCGGCAGGCGCGTCCTCCTGCTCCTGGTCGCGTCGCTTGTTTTCGGTAACCTCACGTCACTTGTGACGACGCATCGCTGCTCGCTTCGGTCTTACCAGTATTTCCGCGGCTTTGCCTGAAGATCAAAACAGAGCGAAAGAACAATCAGCGTAATAATAAAGAAATGACCAGTAACATGGACATGCATGTGGGTAATTGCATGAAAGAAACGTAACTTTATTCCAAGGCGTGGCAGATTCTATTGCAGATTCAAAGAAAGTCGAGATGGCAGTACGACGCTTAGTGCGTGTATTAATACGGCTTCATAATTGCAGTGCAATTTTAAAATTAACGCAATTTAAATCCGGACACGAGTGTGTTTGTTTTTCAAAATGTGAACCGAGTTCCCAAATTAAAGCGCATCCACAAATAATTATTGGTTACAGGCACTACGAGGAAAACTTTTTTCACCAATGGCCAACGCAACGCTGCATATCGAACGTCCCAGTAAAACATCGTACTGACTTCAGCAAAGTCGTCGTGGGCAGCAAAACTCAGATTAATTGCCTGAAGTTGTAGTCACAATAGGTTATAATGTTCAATTTACCGGAGCTTCACTTAAGTCTGAGTTAGTTTTCTAGCCGCCATGCGGAATAACTGTCAAAATCGAGCCAGCTAGTAAAATGTCTACAGTGTATAAGAGATGCCGAAGAAATTGACTCACACGGCAACGTATTTCAGAGTATGAGTAGAACATTTAAATCAAACGCTCAAAGCATTTGTGAGCCGTCTTTTTAAATGGAATTCCTGGAATTGTTGGGAACAGTTCGATGACCTACAGGATCACACTGAAAAAAACTGCGGATGTCTTTTTCGCATTATCTTGGACATTATTCAGGAGCCGATTCGGTATTTAGAAGCACTGAATCGCGCACTGTGCAGAATGCTGTTGGGCACCTTCATCACTCTGGCTTACCGCGAGCGTAAAGATGAAATTTGCCTATAGACTGAACTCATTTAGCAGAAGCATCTTACCATTTCAATTTGATGAACTTTTCCGCTCACGTGAAAAAGTGAACTTGGAAGTGGACGTCAACATCAAGGCAGGTACCCTATGATTGAAGAAAGATCTAGCGAAGCGTTCTTAACGCGGAGTACGAGTTCTGCGCCACTACGGCTAAAGAAGTCATAGAAGTGCAGGCTTACACAAACAAACTACTTTTATATTTACTTGTGTAATCGCTACCCCGAATCAATTCAGGTATGTCCCACTGTAGCAAACGTTATTCCGCGAGATTCGTTTAGTTTACTTTCCCATTTTTAAACATTTTCGAACACATCCTGCGGAACAACTTGTAGTACGACCGACTTGCATTGCGTGTTTAAGCCAACTTGCTGAGCGCTAGTTTCTAGTTCCATCACTCTTTGTGGGGTGCTTAACTCGTTCTCAAGTTTCTTTGTTAACCTCCAAGTTTCTGCACCATACGCCTTCGTTCTACAGTGGACATAAATATAGGCTGCTAATGATAATAATAATGATTTTTCAAAAGCTTCGCAATTCCTACATCTGAACGCTTCTGACGCGGTAATGCGACGTCAAATGCAGCATTCCTTTTACCTCTGGGCCCGTGTTCAAGCAGAAATAGTGCGAAGTGCCACTTTTTTTTCTAGCTCTTCCCGATTCTAGCTAGCTATCGACTAACCTAGGAGTCACCGAACCTGTGCTATTTTTGCGATATCAAACAATTTCATTATCCGCTTGTTGGTTGCTGCCACGTTGTCTTGCGCGAGAGGCCAACAAATCGAACGCAGTAGGAAAGGAGATGCTTGCGGTGCTTCTCTACTTTGATTTGGAAATTTTGATGCAGTGAGCGAAGATCGAGGACATCTGAGCAGGCGGCGAACTCCGTAACCTAACTGCGTACACGCAGCAGTTTACCGCGAGCGGGGTAAGATGGCGCCGCATGTACCTAAATTCGCGCACAACACAGATTACGTTTCATCGTTTCATTTCATCGTGATAACACAGATGAACAGGAGTGCTGCGTGCATTGACAAGGTGAAGACGCGATTGCTTTTAACATTGAATTTCCTCCATTTTCATCTTTCTTCTTTCTGGGGTGTTACGTGCCAAAATCAGTTGTGATTATGTATGAGGCACGCCGTAGTGAAGGACTCCGGATTAATTTTGACCACCAGGGGTTCTTTAACGTGCACTGCAATCTCAACAGCGCAGTTGTCTAGAGAATTGTGGAACAAACAAATTACACTAAATATCCGTTTTGTGAGAACATCTTACAAAATTGCGCTGAGAGCTACAGACATGCCACGTCCGACCCTGCCAAGTAAGAGGCACGAGCCCAAAAATGACTATGATATACTCACGCCTAAACTACTTTACCTGAGCACGGAGACAGCCTGGGATCCTGCTGAATCGAGGCACTCACTGCTCGCTTCCATACTGCCCGATACTCTCAACGGCTACGAAAGAGTGAAATGGCGAGGCGCAACAAACCGTCAAAGTCATATTCTATTTGCTACCAAAGTGATAACTGGTCACTGAACACAATGAGAATGAACGCATGGATAGGATCCCTACGCCAGTACGTGTCGAACACATTAGTTAGTTAAAAATACGTTAGACCTGCAGACACGGACACAAGAGGAGGGATACGTAAAACACGGGCGTTTGTGTTCTCCGTCTCGTTCGTCTTGTGTCCGTGTCAGCAAGCCTAACATTTGAAGCGAAGCTCCCTTTGCGAACCTTCGCGGACTTTCCTGAGCGTGGCTGCATCGTGCTGCTGCTGCTGCTGCTCGTGTGTTCTCGCCGAATAGCTCACGCTCGGCTGCGGGACGGCGGCGCCATCTAGGAACGATGGCTCAGACTACTTCGCTCTCTGCAGCGGAATGAGAGGGGGGAAGCTGGCCTACGCACGCGGGTCGTTGGTCGCTGAAGAGGGCGAGGGGCTGCGAAGCGGAGAGACGCGATGAGAGGGAAAGAGGGCACCGGAAGAGATGGGCTTACATTGCGCGTGCGCTGCGCCGCCTTGCAACAGCGTGGACGGTCGCATCTACGCCTCCTAGGGCAGATCCCCAAACAAACGGCGCAGAAAGCCAGCTTGCCTCTCAACACCTAAAAAGGTGGTACCGTTCCAAGTTGCATGCATTTCATAGCTCCTCGTTCAGGGCTTCCTTGGGCCGGACGAGAAGGTCCGCGCGAATACTGCCTCGTAAACTTCGCCGTATATAGATTTCAGCCGGGCATGTTGGATCTGCTGCCTTATTTTTCTTCTCTAACATGAATCCCTACCAACTAGTTCAACCTTCTGTTGGTCTAAACATTAGTTTGCTTCCACATAACGATACGTCCAAACTAGCGGCAAAAGCACGCGTAACATGCTGCAGGCGGTAGAAAGTGTGCTGCTGGAACATATGAGTGGCAAAATTTTCCTCATCCACTCCTCAACTTTCGGCTGCCCATGAGGTAATGCCCGAGTATAACCAATCAGTGAATCTAGCTAAGGCAACGAAAATGGAGGTGTGCGGAGGGTTAAATTTTGTCTTCATACAATTAGCTCATTCATATGAGGGCTTCGCCCGAACTCACGGAGATACAGAACTTGGACAAAATCGGGCCTTCCTGCATAGCACCCTTGTTTGCAATACTGTCAGCAGGGGTGCTATAACGTAAAGCTATTCCAAACTTTTCTATTCCGATCCTGGAATCAGCCAACCACGATTGGTCAAAACATTTTCGGGCCACTCCCAAATTGGCGTGTCTGTCACGCGACGTCACGAAAACCGCGATAGCTCCCCATCTGATATAACGTGTACAAACTGATTCTGCATGATTAAACTGCACAAAAGAAAAATTATAATTCCTGATTCGACGCCTTTTCATCATTAGCCCTCTGCTATTGGTCCAACGTTTTCAGGCTGCGCCCACTTCGCCTGTCAGTCACGCGACCTCACAAATCCGCGAAAACTCACCGCGTCAAAGTGACGTGTACGTGAAAAAAACCATTACCATGCCGAACAAAACTGACATTTTTTCTGAATAGCCAGAAACTGCTCCGTACCGAAAAGAATAGAAGATGGCTACCCGCCGATCGCTCAGGCCCTCACTACTCGCACCTGCCAGTAAGCATGTGTTTATTTGCGCATGATAAACCTTTTTGCGTGGCAGTAAAACGGTATTGCTCTGCCAACTCTTCCTTGCTAAGGATCCGTTTTAGCGGCATTCTTATCCTTCCGTTGCACGCCGCCGCGATTTTCGACCAGCCACCGCAAGCTAAGTAAGGCGAACCGGACCAATCGGAGAAGCCGGCACCACCCTCTTCATGCAGTTATCTATTTTCACTGCGCTGGCTCGGCCCCATCGAAACCCTGTCCCCTAGAGGGTGCTCCTCGCCTCTTATCAGCCAATTAGATAACAAACACTTCTCAGTGCAGGCAATGTTATTCGTTTTGAAAGCGAACAAAGGTGACCTCCTATAAACGAGGAGAGTGTTTGATTGGGTTGTTCGTAAATTTACGGTGTTTGTAAATTTACGGTGGTTACGTAAATTTGACGTCAGGAGATTGGAATATAAACAGTTTGGAATAGCTTTACGTTATAGCGCCCCAGTACACACTCCTGTAGCACAAGGTCGTGGAATTCTACGCGTCAATCAGTTCCTAGGTGATCCCGACAAACTTACCATTTTCAGCAGGCTTGTCATTCCCTTTAGCCGCGGAGTCGTAGTCTTCGGTAACCTCCTGTAGGCTTTGGGCGGCGTTGCTGTTCGCTTAATCTAGGCGCCCACTTTCCACGGCGAGGGTCACTGGAAGCCCGGAGGCAAGCATAAAATAGCTCACTTTCACGAAATTCACGGAGACCAACATCAAAACCAAAATGTTTGCAGAACTTTCAATTCAAACATAAAGCACCCGCCACCGTACCCTAATGGGTACCGTGGATTAGTGTACCGTGGCTTCAACAGCGGTAAGCCCAGCAGCTTACTCTGTTGGGCTCTGGGGTCAAGGGATTTAAGGGGGCGTGAGACTTCCGTTTGGTCGAAAATTCGATTTTGAGATTTTGCAATCATCCGATTGAGAATTTCTTTTTCTTATATATCCCACTTGGGTGTTCGCAGTTTCAAATATAATTTTTGTGTCCTATTTCTTCGAGACGTTGACAGGAAAAGTGGGTGTGTTTTCAAATACTTTATGGGCGTTCTTCTCTTAACAACATTTTTGGAGGTTGGTGTACCTTTTTATCGGGAACCATAGGGTATATGCAAACGAAAATTCCCACATGTGGTAATTAGTGGCATTTACATAACTGGAACTAGAATCAATAGCCTAGGTGCATCTGTATTTCTTTCAGTATAAGAAAACCATTCATAAGTGGCAATTTTCATGCATCGACAAAAGTTAAAAAAAAATAACAGATATAGTTTTTTTTTGTTCTAAGCACACAATTTTAGTTCCACTTCTGTAAAGCGTTAGTTGCAACCTTTGTACAAAATTGCAATACTCTGTGGATAGTAAATCCTGAGAAAAATGTATATACGTAGAAAACCTAAAAAACAAAAATGCTAAATAAAATTGACAACTAATTGCAGCTCAAATGCAAGCTGCGTCTATCATTAAAATTTCTTGCAAATTTTATAGTCATATCTTTTATTACCGCTGCTGTAGAGCCAAATTTTGAAACTAATTTTCAAAGTCTCATCCCACACCTTATCCCGCACGCGGCTGGCCGCATTCTGAGGAGAGAAAAGTGCAATAACGCTAGTGTGTTGTGCATTCAACGCATGTTAAAAAAAATTTCAGGTGGTCACAATGAATCCGCAGCGCCCAACTACGGGGGGTCTCAATCTGATGGCTGTTTTAGCACGTAAAACCCCAGAATTTAATTTAAGTTAATATCTATAGCAACGTTCCTCAACCCCTTTGTCAAATTCCTAGGCATTTGCAGACACCGCCATCCTCTCTGCAATAACTGTCTTCTTTGCGCTGCTAGAGACGCCATAGTGTAGAGGTCAAAGTGTGATCTTAGCCCTCTAGCAGCGAATAAGTTCTAGGTTGGCCAAGGTAAACTTGCTGCTATCGGCACGCTTGACCTTCCCCTCCCCTGTGCACAGCCAGTCTTCGGTAGCCTTGTGTGGCTTCAGACAGAACCGTTGTTCGCTTCGGTCTTGCCCGGACCGCGTCTACCATCCGCGATGTCATTGACCCTCGTGAAAAGTACCACCACGATGGCGCCCGGGGCGCAGTGGTAGGGGCCACTCCACTCAGTGGTCGCTAAAGCCCTTCCATACTACTACCACTGTCAGTTATGTAGCACCAACCTGTTCTCCCCCTCTTCTTTTAACGAAGCTGTTAAAAGTGCCGCCTGCTGCCGCAAAACCTCGTCACTGCGTTGCCTAGCACATACAGCAGTAAGCCAAACATTTTTTTTATTCTGCTTAATTGCATAATCAGTCAAAATTACTTAACCTACTTCTGAAGCAACGAAGTTGGGAAAAAATTCTGGTTAGAAAGTTGTAGAATGGTTTGCAAACGTCCGTTTCTTACTTTTTAACAAGGATTCGTTTTTTTACAGCGGAGCTGTATATGGCTGTCATGATGTGCGCGGGTACAGCGCTTGGTGACCAGATGAAGAAGATGACATTGAATGGTGGCGACACGAGCGCTCCAAACAAGATTCGTTGAAGACGAAGAAGGTGCGCAGCTGCGGCACGAGGCTATAGTAGAAGCTGAGCCAATGAGCAGCTTCCACGAGGGGTGAAAAAAAATAAGAGAAGAACATTAGGAGAGAAGCCGGTGATCGTGGAAGACGCGGCGGGAGATGGAAGATAGCATCGGGGCCGCGGTGCTAGCGGCCACTTCAGCCAGTGGTCCCTAAAGCCCCTCCATACTACTACCGCTGTCAGTTAAGCAGCGCCACCATGCCTGCTGCCGCAAAACCTCGTCACTGCGTTGCCTAGCAACCACCTCGTGAAGCGGCGTGTTCTTCGCTTCCTCTCTGTGCCGTGCACATGTTGCCTTGACATGGGACCTTAAGGAGAGGGAAGCAGAGCATGCTCGAGAGAGGGAAAGATCCTCAAAAGGAGGACAAGAGGGCGGCCTCCGCAGGAGACACCAGACCCAACATTGACCCTACATGGAGTCAACATACCCAAGGTGGACGTACTCCGTATTCTGGGCCTCACTTTCAGGAAGGACGGTGCCGGTCTCGCCGCCATTTAAAAGCTGCAAGCGACAGTTACCCAAGTGGCGCACTTGGTGCGAAGAGTCACTAACAAAAAGCACGGCCTGAAAGAGCAGGACACAATCAGATTGATAGAAGCCCTGATAATCAGCCGAGTCACATACGGCACCCCGTACCTGGGTCTCAAGAACAGCGAGAGAGACAAATTGAACATCCTAATACGAAAGACCTACAAGCTGGCACTGGGGCTTCCACCGACAACGTCGACGGGGAAGCTACTCAGCCTGGGCATCCACAATACTTGGGAGGAACTAGCAGAGGCTAACAACACGAGCCAGATAGAGCGACTCAAGCTCACCAGCACGGGCAGGGACACCCTAATAAGACTGGGCTACTCAGTCGAATATGAGTCCAGAAAACAGCGGGTTCCTCTGCCCCTGAGGGAGAAGATCACGGTGGCCAGCATCCCGAGAAACATGCACTCTGAATACAACAGAGAAAGGAGGCGAGCGAGAGTGCAAGCTCTACGTAGGCCTACGAAGGATCAAAACAAGGAGAAGTCAGATACACCGACGCGGCAAAGTACAAGAACAGAGCGGCCCACGCTATCAGCGTGATCAACGGCCAAGGACAAGAGGTAGCAGCTGCCTCGGTAAGCACTTCAGACATCGGCTGCGCGGAAGAAACGGCGATAGCCCTGGCAGCCACTACGGGCAAGCGAGAGGAAGATCACATCACAGTCATCACGGACTCGCTAACAGCATGCAAAAATTACCAAAAGGGCCGCTTTTCGAAACAAGCCCTGAGCATCCTCGAAAAACTAGACAATTTTCAAGAACTGTGCATTGTCTGGGCCCCGGGACACGAGTCCCTGGCGGGTAATGAAGCGGCTAACGCTGCTGCCCGAGATCACATTCTCCGGGCTATCCCACCGGGTTCACGAGCACCGGCAGACCAACATAATAGCGTCCCGAAAAGATATTCCGATATCCTGAGTCATTACAGACTGGGCAGGAGGATCTACCCACCCCCGCATCCCAAGCTAACAAGAGAAGAGGCAGTGATCTTCCGCAAACTACAGACCGGCACATTCCCACACGGCACCCTGCTACACGCCATGTATCCTACGAGCCATACTCACAAATGCGCCTTCTGCTCTGCGCCCAATACCCTCTACCACATGGTATGGGAATGTCAACAAAACCCATCGACACCACCCATCACCGGACCAACCGTCGAGCAGTGGAAGGCCCAGCTGACAAGCCCGAGCCCTGAAGACCAGCATCGCCTGGTGAGCAGGGCCAAGATATCGGCTCAGGCCCACGGCATCCTGGACTAGGGACGCCGCCCACCTCGGACGATTTTAGCGTCTGCTCACTTCCCTAAATAAAGTTTATTCCTCCTCCTCCTCCCTATCCCGAATTGTGTGTGTGTCGAGCCTACCTTGCAATTTTTTTTTTATTTCGTCTTTCAACATAACCTTCGGGCGCCACACAGTACATATAATTTCTCATGTACATATTTCTTTCATGAGTGACTGTACTAGACGTTACTATGTAAATGTATTTTGTGCATCGTTTGGTTTCTTCTATGTACTACGCAAGATTTACACAGACAAGTTACGTTACATTTTTCTCTACAGCACTAACTAAAGCTTATTTTCACATCGCAGTTATTTTTACACCAGCTTAGTCCTGTCAGCACGCAGTTTTGTGGGCAAGAAACGCAAAATTGCGCGTAGATATCGTCAAATAATTGCCAACGAACGCGAAGAGCACGCGCAACGCAAGGGAAACTAACCGCCGTGCGCGAGTGGCTGGCTACGGTAAAGGAGGCGTGACGTGTAAACCAAAATTCAACAGCGAAAAAGAAAAACTTCCACACACAGGGGGTTGCAAACCTTATATACCAAGCATCAAAGCGCAAAAAATAGTGCGTATTTCAAACCTACACACGGCATATTAAATGTGATTGAATTAGGCAACTTGGGCATGCTCCCGGCGCCATACATTTACGTCTTCGACCTTCGACGAGTTAACGGCTATTGCTTATAAAGATTTGCAGATGCGATACCAATGAAAAAATCCTCATCAAGGCAAAGCACTTGGAAGTGCGCCGCGAGTAACACTATTTATGAACGCAAGCGTAGCTGAGTCTGAGCTCGTGTGATTCAATATTGTGGCGCCAGCGGGGTTGTCTCCACCCTGAACGGCGGCGCTGGCATCTAGGCACCCTTCTAACGGCAGGAGCTGGGCCACGCGGCAACTGCGACGAGCAGAGTTGCTGGAGAATCGAGGGCCGTTGTGTGACGTCACAGTGCGGCCACGGCTCAAAGTGCGGCGACGGCGAAGAGGCGAAAACCTGGCGTAATGTAGCTATCGCTACAAAAATTTGAACGGCAAAAGTGTACGTTAACACAAAGAGCAGTTCCTTTCTATTTGCGGCTTCAGCTGGTTGCCTAAACCGAAAAAAAAACATACTGGAGCAAATATCCCCAACAAAATGAGGCGTGTGTTTGCTACAGCAAAACACCACAGACCGCTCAGCACATCCTAATGAAATGCGAAGGGACTCACCTAGTGAGACCAATGGGTAACGTACAGCTTCAACAAGCGCTTGGGCTTAAACTGTATCGAGGCGTCAACTGGTCAGCTATCAATACAAACCAGAGACGTTTCCAGTATTCGTGGAAAAAAAGCAGGGAAGCGATTGATTGGACCGCATCCGCTACTGGTGTTGAATTTCCCGCGTTCTTCCTACAAGAAAGAAGAGGACAAGGATCGGAGCAGGGAGCGCGTGAGCGCGTTCGAAGGGACAAGACGGCGATCTTGGACGTTCTGGGCTGAGGCGGACGCTAATAAACGCCTCTCTGAGTCTCGAGTTTTTTGTCGGCTGTTCCGTGTGCCACGTACTCTAACATTTGGTGCCGAAATCCGGGAGGCGACAGCCGGGAGCTACCGTTAAGGGACTTCGCTGGTGGCTACCGACTGGAACCACTGCCACGAACCACGGAGGTATACGGATCAGCGGACCACAAGAAGGGCCCAAAACTGAAGCGAGCCACAAGAAGGGCCCAAAACACCAGGATCATTCAAGAGGCAAGTGCGGTGCTAGATAACAATGCCGCGACATTGCGACAGATCGACGGTATTTATGAGCGGCTCAAGAACAATAACGGTGAATTGAAGAAGATTAATGATGAATTAGAAAGCCACATAAGTGAAGAGGCATTCGAGGCGCGTTACGCAACCGTAATTGAGTATGAGGACAACGCGACCCGCATCTTAGCCGAGCTCCCGAGCAAACGCCGCCAGCAGTCCGAAACGACTTCATTGTCATCGCCAGTCGACGTTCGCGACATGCCGGTGGCCACAGGGCATTCTGAAAGGCCAGGAGTCAAGTTGCCTAAGCTGGTAATTAATGCTTTCGACGGTGATCTGAGCAAATGGAACGCGTTCTGGGAGCAATTCGACCAGATCATCAACCAGAACGGAACTCTTACAGCTACCGACAAATTCAACTACCTGAGGTTATTTTTGAAAGGAGACGCGGCGACAGCTATCGCGCGGCTGCCTACCGCCGAAGCGTGTTACGTTGACGCCTTGGACATGCTAAAAAGACGTTTCGGGGACAAAAAGCGATTGGAGCAGGAGTATTTCTCAAGGCTTCGAAGGCTCACTCCTGTGCGTTCTTCTAATGAAGTAACGAAACTTCGCAAGTTGTACGACCAGGTGCTCATTAACACGCGGGGACTGGAGGCGCTTGGCGTGAGCAAGTCGTCTTTCTCGTCGATGCTATGTGACATTCTGCTCAGGGCACTGCCACGTGACATTGTCGTAGCGTATCACAGATCTTGCGCTACACAAGCTGCAAGTTCCGCCAATGACAACGTTCAGCAAACCACGGAGCTAGAGCGACTGCTGCAGTTCGTCTCTATTGAACTGGAAAGCCTTGAAAAGAGTGACTTTGGGGAGAGAAAGTATACGACGAGGCGACTCATCCTAGAGACAATAAGAACCGCCGGTTTTACAGTGCGATCCCAAGGTCATCAGTGTTTCATAACCAAGCTTCAAAAACACCTCCGGATACGGGCTGCATTTTCTGCAAGTCAACGCAGCATTGGACGGAGTCTTGCCGTACAGACCTATCGCTGTCAGAGAAGAAACTTCTCGCCGCCGACATGCGGTGCTTTCGATGCACCATTAAAGGCCACCAGTGCAAGGGAATTGCAGACGGAGAATTGCGTGCTCCGGCTGCAGAGGTCGTCATGCAGTCTAGTATTTGCGACCCAGATAAACTAAACCGAAAGGCCTATGAAGACGTGAAAGGCAGCAGTACGAATGTATGCGCAGCTACAGCTAAGAGCAACGAAAGAAGTGACACTTTGACGTGCGTGCTCCTACAGACTTTCCGAGCATGGGCAGTGGACAGATTATTCATGCCGTTACATCAGAGGCGTGTTCGACGGAGGAAGTGAACGTACGTTCGTCACAGAAGCTCTTTCAAGGCGGTTAAAGTTGAGGTGTCTTGGCTTTGATACCATAGCAATAAACACTTTCACCAGTGTGAGCAGTTGCACACCGAAAAGATTTCGCATCGTCGAGCTTCACCTCCGAAGTCAGCATTCCGACGTTGAAGTTGCATTGAGAGTCATCGAGATACCCCACATTTGCCAAGACACATCAGCCAACACGATGACTCCTTCGTTCGTCACATCATTCAAAAAAACCGGCACGATATCGCCGATGAACTGATCCACCCGTCCATTGAAAGAGAAAACGGAGTAAGTGTTCTAATTGGCTCAGACCAGATGTGGGCGGTGATGACAGGCGAACTCTCCAGACCGGGAAACGAGGAAACACTCATCGCTATGAACTCAAAGTTCGGATGGATCTTTCAAGGGAGCACCGAGCACTTGTCAAAGCCAATCAACTCACGAGTCATGAATCTGCAAGCAAGCCAGCCGTCTGCAGATAAGCAGTTATGTCGGCTGGATTTGCTCCAGAGGGAACTCGACAAGCTGACAGCCACAGTGGAGAACCTGTTCAAGCAGCGTGATCACTTGCTTGTGGAGATGGACAGCGAGGCTCGTCAGCTTGCCCTGCTCACTGAAAAACTCAAGGAAAAGGATAAAGATACACAGACTGCCCACTTCACATGCCGAGCTACAGAATCACAGATTGACAAGCTGCACGACAACCGAAACGGCAAGGAGAGTGATGTTGTGAGGCTCACATGACGAGTGGGAGAGTTGGAAGCAGAAGCTGCATCAGCAGCCGAATCCCATTCCCACCTCCTGCATGAGAACCAAAGCTTCATAAGAACTTTACACTTCTGGCGAAAGAGCACAAGAACATGGCATCTGACTTGGAGAATGCTGTACAACAGAAGAAAGACCTTGAACTTCAAATCCAGGAGTATGTGATTAAAGTGGCCAAAATAGAAGAGCTCCTGCGTACAAGGGATCGACAGAGGGAAGATATTTTGGACCAGTACCGGTCCCTTATCTCGGCCGACGCTGATCTGCTGACTCAGGCCGAGCAGAGCCAGAAAGAACAAGACATCAGTGATGCTACACTCAATAGCCTGCGTCAGCAGCTTGCACGACACATGAGTGTGACGACAGATCAGGAGCAGACGCTGGCTTCACTGGGAGCAACTACGGCAGCCTTGCAAGAGTCCCTGCAGCACAGTGCTGCCGAGGGAAGTCGGCTGAAGGAGGAACTTCAGGAGAGCTCAGACATGCGCGCAAGGCTCGTCGAGCAAGTGGAATCGCTTCAGGACCAGCTCACCAAAGAACAAACTGTTAACAATCATATTTCTGGGCACTTGAGTCGCCTGACGGAAAACTTTTGGAAACGATGGACCAAAGAGTACTTGCTCCAACTTAGATCTGCACACTTCTGTGACACACGGAGCAAGAACAGTGTTAAAGAAGGCGACGTTGTACTTGTACATGCGGAAAACCTTCCACGCCAAATGTGGCAACTCGCAAAGGTGATTGAAGTCTACGCAGGAGAAGATGGACATGTTCGCTCTTGCAAGATAAAGCGACAAGACGGCCTCGTGACGACAAGGGCCATCCAAAGACTTGTTTCCGCTTGAACTACAGGCATGACCCCATTTCGGGGCCGGGAATGTGTTGAATTTTCCGCGTTCTTCCTACAAGAAAGAAGAGGACAAGGATCGGAGCAGGGAGCGCGTGAGCGCGTTCGAAGGGACAAGACGGGGATCTTGGACGTTCTAGGCTGAGGCGGACGCTAATAAACGCCTCTCTGCGTCTCGAGTTTTTGTCGGCTGTTCCGTGTGCCACGTACTCTAACAACTGGCATAGGAGGAGTTTAAGGCATATAAAGAAGACTTTACGGAGTAGAACAGAAATAAGATCTATACAAACTGCTACACTGAAAAGCATGTACAGTATACCTGTTTAGCATAAGCAGGCAAGATGACTTTCTCATCGCACCATTTCAAAACGAATGCCAATAAATCATCTTCATAGGCAAGGTGCTTTGATCACCGCGTGCCACACGGCACAGCGGGAGGGTGGGTGCGCTCATCAGGGCAGCCTTGAATCTAGACGCGCGTCTGAATGTGCATGCACGCTGAGGTTTTTGTGCACGTGCGGCAAAGCCACAAAATCGCGGAAATAACCACTAAGTTTAGATTCTTAATACCTGGAACAGCACGAAGAAACGGAGCCGCTTCCTGAGCAGCGGCAGGGTGACCTCTTCCCATAGCGCGTCGTAGCGCGCAAAGCTGAAGAGGTCCTCCACCGAGAGGCACCGGGAAACGGCGCGTAGCACCGTCCAGCAGCGGAACGCCGCCTCGGCCGCGGCCCCCATCCTCTTGCTCTGACTTCAAAACATGGCTTGTACCCACTTATTATCTCGTTCTTCGTCTTCATTGCCTGTCTTATGTTTCTGCAGTAAAGAACAAGGGTTTTAAAGCTCTGACGCCTTTTTTCATCAGGATAATCACAAAGAAAGCTTACATTCCGCCAATGCCCAAAGGGTTTCCTAAGAGTATGCCTTCTAGTTCTAGGCGAAAGGTTGAGGCGTCAAAGGAGGCCGTTTTTGAGGACAATATCTTCTTGGCGACTGAGGAGGAGAGGAAACGCGGCCTCCCCAGATGGTAGTGGTGGTAAACATTTATTGTTCGTGAACCTTATGTAACAAAATTACTTATGAGAGGGCTCAGGAGCCCGTAGGGTGGCGGGGAGTTTGTGGTCTTCGGGAGACACCGCGGTCTCCCATCCCTCGACGTCGTTGAGTTGCCAGTCAGAGGGCGGCTGGAGCTCAGGGTATATAAACATTATGTGAAGAAATTTGGCCATTACGACGGCAGAAGAGAAGTTAAATTCTACGCTGGAATATACAGCCAGCTGTGGAAGCAGACGACGCCGACGAACGCGGCAGCAATGGCACGAGTGTCTGCAGAGCCTGAGCCACCTGTGCAGCTCTGAGAGCAGCTGTTTTAAAACATCGCCGGCGCTGGCTAGCGCATACAAACTTCGCTTAAAAATTCGACTCCTTGTAGGAAGTTACGTGCGTCGTCTATGCGCGATAAATGACAGACATGCTCCTATAAACGACGATAATCGATGCAAAATCGCATGGAGCCATCTTCATTATTCGGGATGCCCATGGACTGCTTGATGGCAGAATATCACCTCGACTGAGCATGTCGGTCACCTGCTCATCAATCACCCGCCTCTATGTGGCCGATGCCAGGTAGGTAAGGTAGCTGCCGCAGAGGAGAGCCAGCGTCAATGGTGGGAGAGACAGCTGTCATTCGACCTAAAGAAGTAGTGTGGCAATCAAATCAAGTGATGAATTGATGAAGAAGACGGAGAAGCTCGTCGCGCTGCGTTGGAGTAAGGTTACGGTAAATTGATGTGGTAAAAGGGTGCGGTGAAAAACTCGAAGGTACGGCGTCTACAGCGGCGATATAAGCGGCAGGTGGGTTTCCGTGCGCGTTGAAAAGTGCACCGGCTCAGCATTACCGAGAGATTCGCGGCGTAACAAATGAAGCACGACCGACGTTGGGTTAGAAACACACATGGATGTGGCACCAGCCCGAAAATCAAACACAGCAAATGGCAGAGGAACCTATCGCCTACGGGTGAAGAGGTCAGACGGCATATAGAGCACACTACCGTCACACACGGAGACGCACGACAAGGGACGATCACACACGATCACGGAGGTATGTTGATGTCTTCTGTGACGAGAAGTTTAAGAGCCGAGAACAAAAAACAGTCAGCGCTTCCACTGGGGTGAAGAGATGGAAGACCAGCGAAGCTGTACTAAGGTGGGAATTATGTATTTCCAATTATGACTGTTAAGATGTGGCCGTGTAATGGGTTATTGCAACTATTAAAGAATGAAAAATATATATGATCCGGTGGTTTTAATTTATTTAGTGACCACAGGGACCACGACCTTATGGTCGCTACGGTACACCGCCATAGGGTGTACGGCAAAGTTTGGCACGTTCTTCATAAACACGTCACCAACGCCGCGCGCGTTCGGTGCGAACGCTGGCAAAGCGCCGCCGCTGTCGACAACCGTTGTGCGCGTTGTTTGTGTGACCGCACACAACCGCTGTCAAAACGCTGGCTGGCTACGTGAAGGAAGTAGTAGTAGTATAGGTTGAGGAAAAGATAGAAGATGCATGTTTCTGCAGCACTTATAGGGAGCACGGCTCAGCATCTGATGGGCGGGGAAAGGGGGATATAAAGTAGGAAAAGTGGAAGAAGGGAAGGGAGAGGGTAGTCGTCATCGTCTTGGGCAAGGTGCCCTTACAGTCGGTCAGCCAGCATCGAATCGGCAAGGTAGCAGAGTACGACCTTGAATACCCTGCTGGAACTGCGGACTGGGAAGAGCAGGTCCATGCTGGAGGCTGAAGGCAGGCCGATGCGACGTAGTTGAGCCACCATGATGGCTCGGTGTTGGTTGAGTGCGGGGCAGAAACATAGAAGGGGCTCCAGTGTTTCGTCTGCCCCGCAGTGTGTGCAGGCTCGTGAGTCAGTTCTACCGAGGCTGAAGCTCCGGGCAGCTGTCCAGCAGCAGCCAATCCGTAGGCGTAGCAGGAGGGATATCTCCCTCCTTGTCATACCCCGGTCCGGCAGCCGTGTCGTAGGACTCCGCCTCGCCACGCGTGCGTCGGGGTGACAGCTTAGTAGCAGTGGCTGCAAGGTGCTCCTGGAGTAGTCTGAAGCAATGACTGCCAGGCTGATCGCCGTGTCCATGCCGTGTGCCTCCTTTGCCAAGGCATCGGCCTCTTCATTGCCCGGGATTCCCACGTGTGCAGGGATCCAGTGCAACGAGACATTGGTGCCACTGGCGCGGAGGGCGTGAAGCGCGGTTACCAAGAGGGCTGCACTAAGGCCAGCCCTCTCCGGGAAACACACGGCCTGGAGAGCTGCTCTTGAGTCGCAGGCCACCGCCACAGGTACACCAGGACGGTCTGCCACCAGCAGGTCTGCGCCAAGGTGAAGGCCCGCCATCTCAGCAGCGGTGGAGCTGGCCGAGAAGGAGAGTCGGCAAGTCGATGCCTTGCCAAGCGCGGGGGTCACACAGGCTGCAGTGGCTGAGCCGGTGTCGGGGAGGACGGAGCCGTCCATGAATACGAGCAGTCTGCCTGCCAGCTCTTCCTCCAGCTTAGAGGTGGCCACCTGCAGGAGCGTGCAGCTGGAAGAACAGCGCTTGGAGTGTCCCTCCAGCGAGGTGCAGATGACCAAGGGCCTCTCGTGTGGTGGTGGGAGTCACACCGCTGGAGGTACCTGGCCGACCACTGTCTGGTAGGTCTCAACCAGTCTCCCCATTCTGGAAGAGGGTCGGCCCGCCAGGCGGGTAAGCAGACGTTCTCCGTCAGGGGCGTGTCAATGTGCAGCAAGCCACGCTGCTGCAGCAGGAGAGACAAAGGCCACGCTCCCGCCTCTGTAAGCGTTGCCGCCATCTGTGAGGACCGGGGCAGCCCCAGCACGCTCCTGATGAAGCCCCGGTGGAGTTGTGCCAGACGTCTCAGCCGGGTTGGTGAGAGGGTGATCAGTGGCAGGGCATAGAGCAGCCTGGAGGTTGCGGCTGCTGAATGCAGTCGCAGCGCCCAGGATGGCGAGCATGCCCGCAGAAAATGCCTCTCACCACTCTCTGGACCCTCTGGACCTGCGCCACCACAGCCTTCACAGCGTGAGTCTCAGTAGCAGGTGGTCAATCTGCAACCCGAGGTATGTGGCTGTCCTCTTCCATGGTATCCTGGTGCCACCTATGATGAGATAGGCAACGCTCCGTCGGGTGGCCGAGCGGGAGTGTACCAGGAGGCCTTGGTCTTAGCGGGCGATACCGAGAGGCCCACGGAAGCAAGGTGGCCCACCGAGGCAACCAGGGCCTCCTGGAGGCAGGTCCGGACTGCAGCGAGGTGGCGTCGTAGACCGCTGGTGCACAGGGCGATGTCGTCAGCATACACAGAGCAATGCACAGGGAAGCGCCAGCCCTTCGGGATGGTTGAAGGCAGGCGTGCTAGGGGCACGTTGAATAGAAAAGGAGTCAACACGGATCCCTGAGGCATACCTGCCGTGACCGGTTGCGGGAAGCTCTGCGCATTGCCCACACTTACGCGGAAAGAGTGGCCAGATGAGAGCGGCCACAGGAAGGCACGCACGAAGTGCCCCATGCGTCCTGACAGCCCCAGTGCATCGAGGGCGTGCATCACCACCACATGGGGTAGTCCGTCGAAGACACTCTGCACGTCCAGAATAACCAACAGAGCTGTCTCTCCCTCGCTCCTGGCCTCCTCCAGTGTCGACACGACATCGCCGATGGAATCAGCTGTGCAGCGGCGGCTCCGGAAACCAGACTGCTGCTCCGGGAAGAAATGCAGCATGCTGGAGATCCATACCAGAAGGGCCAGGGCCATGGACTCCATGAGTTCGCAGGCAGTTGATGTTAGGAAACATGCCTGTAGGACGATAAAGCGGTGGCTGGCTTTCCTGCCTTAGTATAGACACGAAAATGGCAGTGAGCCATGACTCGGGGAGCTCTCCACTGGTCCAGACGGCGTTGAGGCAGTCCAAGAACCGAGCCCTCTTTGCGTCTGCCAGGTTGCGGAGCATCTGGAAGGTTATCCCGTCTGCTCCGGGGGCGCTGCGCCGCCTGGAACGGTCGAAGGCCTTGGTCAGCTCGTGGAGTTGGAATGGCTTGTTGCACAGTGCCGCCACTTGCTCCTGCGTCCAGTCCTGGTGGTGGATGATGTGCGGGGCTGCTCCTCTCACCATGCTGGCAGGATTGGGGAGCGGGACAGGTGGCTGGGAGGCAAAGTGACTCGCCAGGAGGTGTGCCAGGACCGTTTCTGTCCGCCCTATGAAGACAGCAACAGCCATAACGGGCTGTCGGAGGCTTGGGCCCTGCTGGAGTGATCGCAGCAAGCGCCACACCGCTGAGCTGCTCGTGGCGGAGGAGATAGAGCTGCAGACTCCCTCCCAGTTCCGCCGGCAGCGCTGGTTTGCTTGTCGTCTGCACACTGCGTCCGGCTTCCGGTAGATGGTCCAGACCTCCTGGTCAGCCGTGCGGGTGGCCCGACGTTCTGCCCTCCGCCTTGAGGCCCGGAGATTCAACTGCCGGAGGTCAGGAACAGGGCGTCCTGGCTGCACTCGCGTCACTATGGTGCCTGCCACGGCACTGTTGTTTATATGCTGGAGGAAGTCGCCATCTGCTGGATCGCCTATGCAGTGTCTCCTGAAGAGGGTCCAGTTCACCATATAACAGACCCTGCTCCGGGCGGCCCGACCAGAGTCATGAGAGAGGATGGCGGGGAAATGATCGGACCCCCAAGTGTCTGGCCAAACTGTCCAGGTGTACGCACAGCGTTCAGTCGCGAGACTGAGGTCTATTGCCCTGCGCACACCTCGTCGGGCGCAGGTCACCTCTCCGGTGCTGAGGATCAGGAGACCTGCACGTAGGCTGATGTCGACTTTGGCAAGGCCACGAGTGCAGCAGCGTTTTCTACCCCTGGCTCTGTGGTGGGAATTCATGTCCCCACACAGGAGGAAGTCTTTCCCGAGGTGGCTGGCCAGCGACAGGAAGTTGGAGGCATCCCAGGCGAGACGGTGGCGGATGTATACGCTGGCCACTGTGGTGTCGCAAGAGCCTATGCGGACAGTGACCGCACAGCACTCCATCGCGCCACCGGCCAGATCATCCACAGGGACCACAGCATGGGGGATACTCGCCCGAACGTAGACGACACATCGTGCAGCTTCCTGGACATGCCCGGCCGTCCGGCAGGGTGCCTCGGTGCACGTGTCCAACGTGCAGGATGTGGTATTTAGGTGACCCACATACCCTGGCAAGCGTTAGCTCCAGCCGTTACGTACACCTCCTTCAGGGCGAGCACGTCGTAGTCCTACTGCAGGAGGTGTAAACACAGCTCCGCCTGCCGTCGCCGCAGTGAATTCGCGTTCCACTGCAGCACTCGAGGGCGTCGGTTGTTCCCTCGGCCACTAGCCATGGCGGTTATTGTCTCCCTGCAGTCCTCCAGCCTGGATGCAGAGGGTTTTCAGCGGGCTGTCCGCTGGGAGGAGCTCAACCACTGCTCTGAGAGTGAGCTGCAGGGAGGCGATGATGGCGTCCCTCGGGTCAGCTGCAGGAGTCGCCAAGGGCTGTGCTGCATTGGCTGGTGGTCGAGTAGCAGGGGTGGTAGGCTGCTTAGAGGGGGCCACGGCAGGCTGGAGGGCCGGGGGGCTGGTCTCCGGTGGCCAGCAGCAACTTGAGCATAGGTGCTGGCAGGCTTGGCTGCAGGGGTGCCCTCTCGTACCATCGTCCGGACTGCGAGCCTGGACAGTGGGACTGAGGAAGTCACCAGAATGGTGGCCACCTTGCGTTCCTCCTGCCATCTGGGGCAGGCTGGAGTACAGGCAGGGTGGCTGCCTCCACAGTAGGTGCAGCGAGCCTGGTTGCTGCAGAATTCTGTAGCCGGGTTACAGTGTACTAGAATTGGTACGCTGTAGCCGGGTGTGTGCGGATGCAGCTCTTGCAGCTGTTGGGCCATTTACATGTGGCTGCCACGTGGCCGAGGCGTCCACACTGCTGGCACTGGAGCGGATGGTGGCAGGCCGGCCGCACTGCAAAGCGGAGCTTGAAAATGCTGACGCTTTGAAGAGGTAGCGGGCCGGCGAACCGGAGGACTACCATGCTCTCCCGTCGGGTGGCTGCAAGGACGCGAACGACGTTAGCAGAAACTTGAGCTGTCGAAAGGAAGCAGAACAATCAGGCGTCCACTCGAAAGCGGCGTTCTTGTGCAGGAGGCTTGTCAAGGGATAAGTGACGTTCAGCAAATCGAGGAATGAACTGCCTAAAAAAGGAGCAGAGCCCTAGAAAGCAGGGAAGTTGTTTTACAGACTGAGGTGGTTCAAATGCTTCAACAGCTTCTGTCTTCGCAGGGTCAGGCCTGACCAAAATGCCACTTTTTAGAGTTGAGCACAAGACAAGCCTTCTGTATGCAGCTGAGGACAATACCGAGACGCGTGTTGTGATCGTGAAATGTGCGCCCAAAAGGTAGCACATGCATATCTCCCACTTTAAACCTCGCGCAATAGTATCCATGAATCGTTCGAAAGTGGAGGGTGCGTTGCACAAGCCGAACGGCATGACATTACATTCAAAAAGTCTATCGGGTGTTACGAACGCCGTTTTTTCCTTATCCTCAGCATGCATCGGGATTTGCGAGTTGCCAGATCTCAAGTCTACAGAAGAAACGAAGCCGAATGAAGGCAGTCTAAGGCATCATCTATACGCGGAAGTGGGTAGACATCTTTCTTGGTAACGTTGTATAGCCGCCGGTAATCAACACAGAATCGCCAACTGCCATCTTTCTTTTTCATGCGAATGACAGGTGCAGCCCAGGGACTCGCGGACTCCTGAATGATCCCCTTGTGAAACAATTTCTGAACTTGCTCGCGAATTATCTTGCGCTCAGTCGGGGATACTCTGTACGGCTTCTGTCGTATAGGGTGTGCTGATCCGGTATTTTTACGATGGCGTATTCGAGACGTCGGAATTTGGGACGTCTTGTCAGTCTGTGAAAACTCAAACAATTTCGAGTGCTTGGATAGCACATCCAATAACGTGTAGCGCTCACTCGTGCTGAACGACTTGCATACCATCTGAAGTAGTTTTGAGTCCGATAGGCAGGGATGGAGGGACTCGGCTCCAGCTTTGAGTACAGCCAGTAACGCCGGTGTTTCTTCATTGAAGAGAGCGAGCTTCATGCCAGAAGGGAAAAGTATGGGCTAGGCCGCGTAGTTCATTGCCCATAATCGAGAGTGTCCTCAACTACCGACACTAAACTATGTGGAACCAAAACGTTCTGCTTTGCACAGGCCGAATGAAGAGGCTCCGTTGCGGCATCAAATGTGGTGGGGTTGGCACCAGAGCAAATGACTGGGACGCATACAGCGCATAGTGGGGGAATGACGATGTCCTCCGAAACACAAAAGGCCCCTTCTTGACGTGGCGAGTTCTCCATGAGTCCTTCTACACACCCCGTAACAATATATGTATATATAGTGTCACGGGGTGTGTAGAAGGCGTTTATTTCAGGGAGCCGTAGGGCAAGTGGGTGTCCATACTGCACGACGTCCTTCTCTTCCTCGCTGCTCGCCTAGTGTTGTTGCTGGTGCTGATGCTCCTGCTCCACTACCTTTGACGCACTGCAACAATATTGTTAGTTGGCCTATGAGGATGCTTAAGGGCACTGCCAGGTTACATGTATTAGAGTGGGTATGCCACTGCACCAAGGGCACTTGGCCCTATAGCGAGTGGGATACATGGTGTTTAGCATTTTTAAATGGGGAATCCCCCGGTCTGTACTTCTGTGCCAATCGGCGGCCTCTTTCCCGCTAAGTTGTTGGTAAGGCGGTGGGTATATATATTTCCTGTGGACTCCGCGCTGATGAGCAAGGATGTCTTTGACATTTAAATTGATGGGCATTTGTGAGGGATAGTGCGAAGAGGACGCCATAGCTCGGTTAGTACACCCTCAAGCCAGTGTTGCCAGGTACGACGAGGCGGCGTACCCAAAAGCTAGAGAAGTTGTAGCCCAAATGTAGCCAAACAGAAAAAAAGTGCAAAATATTTCGTAGCCAAATATTGCCATTTTTATTTGCAATTTTATTTGCGTACACATTTTCACATTCGACTACGCCAATCCTTTTTTTGCACAACCCGCTGTAACAAAATGTCCGTGCCGCCGTGACGGTCGGCCCTTTGCATGAACAACAGCGACATCATGCTTGCACAGAACACTTTTTGGTTGGCCCCGGTAGTTCTTAAGTTCCAGCGAATCACTGCACCGAGCGAATCAGTGCTTTTATTTTATGACAGAGAGTAGTAAGTTATTATTTTTAGTAATTTACAGTAATATTGACTACGAACTCTGCTTTTTAGCTGTCGTGGACACAAATTAATGTTCAGCGTCATCGATATCTCACGTTATCTCTGCCTACGGCGTAGAAGTTCAGCTGTCCAGCGATCTGCGACGGCGACGTGTTCACGGCTTCTTTTTTGATGAGCTAAAACAAGTGTTTCACGCTATGATATCTCGCTTTATTTGTCTCATCGTCCTATCTTGTTTTCTGTTTTTTTTTTGTTTTTGTTTTTGAATTAGCTTGGCCCGGATTAGCTGGGACACACGCTACCTATATAGTGTCAATTTACATCAACCTGGCCACCATCTTAGGTCTCTAGCACGCCAAGAACATGCGCTAAGAAAAGGGACAGGCAACAGTCTGAATCAGTGTAAGCGGAGCTTTAAAAGATTAAAGCGCAAACCGGCACATTAGTGTAAGAAGCGCACAGTCGTTTTCGGCGACGAGCACGTCCCGAACTAACTCGCTCAAAATGGTAAAAGCCGCGACGGCTTTTAATTGATAACAGTGATAGTGCTGTGAAAACCGGTTACTGTCAAAAAGCAAACCATGTTGATGGCTAATAACGTTTTAGAATTGGGGCCCCTAAAGTTTGGGGCCACAAACAGCTTTGCAGGTGTTAGCGTTGGGGCGTGAAGGAATGAAGCGTTTTCGAACAGGCGTTTTGCGTTTGCGGATAACGTGTAGCGTTTGCAGCGTCACTATGGCGTCAACGAAAACTGCCATTTTATGATGAGAAAAGTAATTTAGACTTTCGTTTTCACGCCTTTAATTACAATTTAGAACTTATTCTATTAGCAGCATGCAACTCATTGCCCTTAGTTTTGAGTAACCAACTTTGCGCACCTTCACCCATCCAGGTCAATCCGTGATAGGCCTACGAGCCATGAAATCGACAATTGAATTCAAAATCATCGGTGTATAATGAATCAATCTTCATTACACATGTTAGCTGAGAGAAAGCGATAACCGCAATCACTTCTTCTAGCTTACGAACTTCACGCATTACCACGAATCGAGCCCAGTTTTGTGCTACGCTAGAGCCATCGCTTCGATGGGCGCCGCCATGTTTGTTGACAAAAGCTTTTGGGGTAGCTTTTGGGGCTCCTGCTAAATCGATGAATAGCGTGCCCGATGCAAAACTCAAACACAGTTTCCGTCGGGCGCATGCGCAGTGGCTTCGACGCCATTTCATTGGGGCCCCAAAACGTCTGAGCCCTCTATTCTAAAACTTTCTAATAATTGCTGGGGGTTTACGTGCCAAAACCCCGATATGATTCGGATGCATGACGCAGTGGGGACTCCGAATTATTTTGGCCATTTCGGGTTCGTTACCATACACCTAAATCTAAGTACACGGATGTTCCTGCATGTCTCCTTGATCAGAATGCGGCCGCCGTGGCCGGGAATCAAACCCGCGTTCCTCGATCCCGCAATGTGACACCTCACAAGCTAAGCTATACATGGTGGGTGAAGTTCATGTGACGTGGTGCACTGATGTCATCATGGCAAACATGTTTCGATATTAGCAGAATGAGTATCTGCATCCGCTACATTACGGGCAAACCATCTAAAATTAAAAGCACCAGAACCCACCTTTGGCTCGGGGTCTTGCTCCTATTGTTTTTCATACGTTCTCGCATACTTGGCCCACTTCCCGTTCTTTGGATTCTCCTCTCTGAGGAGGATCCGATCTTACGTCCAACCTATCGAAATGAATCTCAAATGTAAGCACGAACAAAAATTCATCTAGCAGTAGAAGGAAAATGGCAGTAAAGCTTCGCGCGAGAAACGTGGAGTATAGGTCGAAAGCTGTGCCCGGCGCGATACTTCATCCGGAAGACATGGCCATGAACACACTAGAGCGTGTCATGCACCCGTGCTTCCCTTCTTTCATGTCGGTGCCATTATCGCCCGGCGGACCTGACCCTATGTTATTGCTCTCCCTTCCTGAGCATAGCCATGTTAGTACAGTGTACTGTGAAAAACCCACTACTCCCAGGTTCATCCCGATGTCCGGGGATCGGGTGCCTAACGGTCAAGCAGGGTGTAAATTTAAGTGCATCAAAGATGAAAGCCACCGGCTCAGACAACAGCGCAGAAAGCGAAGGAAAGGTGGGGGGGGGGGGGGGGGGGGTCAATTCGCGCACGCACACACGCACAGCCACGCGGCAGGCTCAACCAGCTATAACAAAGCCTTCGAGATTTGCTTCTACCCGATCAGAGCCACCTCTTGAGCGTGGATTAGGGCGCCACTTATAGCCCCAACACAGCCAAGTCGCAGATTTATAGTAGCCCAAATGTAGCCACATAGCCAACTCGTCCAATTCAACGCCAAAAACAGTGTCCCGTAGCCCAATATGGCTATATATAGCCAAACCTGGCAACACTGCCTCGAGCTAACACGTTAGCCTGTCCGTTCCCCAGTACCCCCGCATGTCCCGGGCACCAGAGTAGGCGATGGCGGTGGTTGAATGATTTGGGGATTATCGCTAGGGTAGCCGCAGTCACGTGCCCCTTAAGAAACATGCAACATGTCTCCCGGGAGTCAGTGACCATGACCGAGTCCCTTTCCGAACGCTCCGCGTGAGCGAGGGCGATCATCACGGCTAACATTTCGACCGAGGCGGGGGAGCCCGCCGTGGCCGACGTGATTATTTGCTGCTGGCAGATAACATTCACAACTGCGAGGGCGTACCTCCTTTGGTAATGCTGCCCGGTCACCTCTGCATGCGCAGCTGCGTCGGTGCAGTACGTATTGTACCTAGCGTTATTGGAGTACTGAAGTTGACTTCGGATAAGACATTTGAGGGACGTTTTCATTAGAGCCGTGCTCAAATTGAAAACAGTCGTGTAATTCGATGTACTCCAATTACAAGATCAGTTTTGTCACTTAGTTATTTCGCGTACGAAAAATATATGGTGTTGTCTCAGCAAAACGTATGATTACTTACGGCTCAAATTGAAAACGTCCATCAAATGTCATATCCGAAGTCAACTATCAAACATAAATTATTTTTCGTATTGTCATTGGTGATACCATGTACGTCTTGCATGCTTTTTTTATCATGTGGATTACGGGACCTGCTGTCTGAATGCGGGTAAATAAAGCGAATGCAGGATTTATTCGTACCACTGGACTCTCGTTGCAAGAAACAAAACTTCGAAGTTATATATTGTCCCTCATTACACGCAAAGCTTTATCGCTTTGGCATTTCGCGTACGAAAAATATATGATGTTGCCTTAGCAGAACGTATGATTACTAACGGCTAAATTGAAAACGTCGCTCAAATGTCATATGCGAAGTCAACTATGAAAAACTCAATAAGTTTTGTTATTGTCTTTTACGATGTCATGTAGGTCACCTATGCTTTTCTTTCATGCAGATAACCGGACCTGCTGTCTCAATGCGGGTATATAAAGCGACGGTAAGAATTATTCGTACCATAGGACTCTCGTTGCCTCCATCGCATCTGTTTTCCTTGCATCGACTCTTCAAGTGAGATAAACATACATCTCCGGTTATCTAGTCAAGATGTTCTTAGTTTTCCATTTAACTAAGCAAGCGCTAAGGAATAGTCATGCGTGACTCTTCTACTGAGGAAATGTTACTTCTGGGTCCCAAAATTGCTCACCATTTGTGCACTGCTTGTGGGACGTGGAAAGGTCCTTTCATGAATGTATCGCTTCGTTATGTCTTTTCATCAATCGTAATATTAACCATAATTGACATTAGAAATGAGAAAGTGTTTCATAAAACCACTGCGGTGGCTGAGCGGCTATGGCGTTATGCTTCTAAGGGGGTTCGATTCCCAGCCGCACGTCTGCATTTGCAAAAATGCGATAACCCCTGTGTACAACGCAATGGCCGTGCGTCAAAGAACCCCAGATTGTCAAAATTATTCCGGAGTCCCCCATTACGGCATGCCTTATAAGCACAGAGTGGTTTGGGCACAAAAAAAACAATTTATGTCAATTGACGTACTTTGATACTTTCACACTGTGATATGCGCTGAGCTTCTATGAGTTCATCGAATGTGTTGTGTAATCCTAGTGCTAGTAGTCTTTCTGTACTAGTGCTTATGGACAACCCTAATGCTTGGTTCTATGCTTTCCTTATTGGGCATTCTAGTTTGCTCTTTTCAGCCACATACCATCTGAGGTATGGTGCTACGTATACTATTCTGTTTAGGACAAATGCCTGTACCAGTCTTATTGTGTGTTTTCCTGTCATTCCGTTGTGTTTGTAAATTATCCTTTCGATGAAGCTTATTTAAATTAAATTATGGGGTTTTACATGCCAAAACCAGTTCTGATTATGAGGCACGCCGTAGTGGGGGACTCCGGAAATTTGGACCACCTGGGGTTCTTTAACGTGCACCTAAATGTAAGTACACGGGTGTTTTCGCATTTCGCTCCCATCGAAATGCGGCCGCCGTGGCCGGGATTCGATCCCGCGACCTTGTGCTCAGCAGCCCAACACCATAGCCACTGAGCAACCACGGCGGGGGATGAAGCTTATTTGAGAAACCGCTCCCTCTAATTTCCGGATTTTTTCGCCATTGTTGCCTTTGGTCTCTATTATTAGTCCTAGTATTCTGATTTTATCCAATTTAGGTATGAGTGTTCCATCCACAGTTCTTAGCTCTGTTTCTGCTTCTTCTGGCTCATTCCCTTCTTTGTATTATTTTGTTTGCGTCCTTTTCGTGTGGGCCTGTATCGCGATAATTCAGACTTTTCTGCCGAGCAGGCCAGCCTGGTCCCGTGGCCCGAACATTTTTTCACCAATCGTGGAGGGCTGATTGCAGAATTCGAATTGAAAAGCTTGGAATAGCTTTACATTATAGGGCACGAGGACAATTGAAAGTGTATGTAGACAATCAGGAGACGTCAAAAGAAATCGAGATAGACACAGACCGTGAATTGTATGCCAGGAATAGAAACAAAAAGTACGATGGAGATTTACAAGAATGAGAACAAATAAATTAGAATGCGAAATTTGTACGACAACGCGAAGGGCGGTGCCTTGATATTTGAGGCCCGAGCTAGCTGCGTAAAGACAAAACCATACCGGTGCCGATATTCGCAACAACATAAGGCATGTGTTTGTTGCAGCAAAAACCCGGGGACCACTCAGCATATCCTAATGGAATGCGAAGGAGACCCGTAGTGAGACCCGTAGTCAGGGAAGAGACCATTGAGACCCGTAGGCCACGTACACCTTCCAAAAGCCCTTGGACTTAAAGTGGACGGACGCATCAGCCCGTCAGCAGTCGCGATAAACTAGAGACGTTTAATGTATTGGTGGGAAAAAAGAATCGGATTCATTACAGCCATAGGTAGCCGTAGAAGTTAGATAGAGAAGTCTTGAGGAAGAAAAAAAAAAGGAGATGTTTAAAAAAATGCAAACAATGACTCTGGATAGTGTACCTGATTGACTCAAGCAGGCTAGGTGACCATTTTTGTCGCCGCGTCTTTTCAAAGGAGATGCCAATAAATCATCGTCATGATTATGGTGAACCAGCCCGACACGGCCTCAAGAAGAGAACACTGTTAACAAATCTTCTGGGTCTCCGGTATATATTACTACATTGGATGCCACATATATTCAGAGGCAATCAATAAATGAGTCAATGTGGTAGTAATTTTCGATGTGCATGAGAAGCACAAAACCGTCTTTGACGGTCTAATAAAATATAATCAAATTAAGATGAAAGTGTCCTTTCCTCTCGTTTCTTACTTTTCCCTGCTTACATTACCTTGCACTTGGTTTAGCTACGGAGACACCGTCAACCACTTTACAATGACGAAGCCCTAAGAGGGCGTTCTCACGAGCGGGAAAATTTACTTTGTCTGCTTATATTTCTTCATGAACGGTAGCTTACCAAGGCATACGGTGGCTTTTTTTTTGCAATGCCCAGACAGTTCTTCTTCCATGCGATGTTATGTGTTATGTAATGTAACCTTACTATTTATAAATTTTCATGTCATCTTTATGCATCACAAAATAGGAATGCCGTTTTTTCATGAATTTTTTTTAATATTGCAATTCCTAATAATATGAGTAGCAAACTGCCGTGAGGACACGTCAATGTTACGAGAGGTGACTTAATATCAAATAGACTGTCAACCCTAAGAAATAACTTTGGGCAGAAGTGAAAATCTAAGTTCGAAAGCACTGCGCTGCGCTGAGCCCTAGGTATTGCTAACAAAGTGGCTTGCTCGCATACTTCAGACCACAGTGTAAGAAGATAGGTGCTCCGACGGCGCGCCCGCGCTGGGGCGAGAGAGCGGCCACTTCGTGTGACCGGAAGTGAGCGCCTCCGCTAGGCGTAGCACGTGTTCAAGAGGCCTTGGAGCAGCGACACAGAGTGGATAATTTACGACCTCCGTCAGCATTGAAACACCCATAGCTAAAGATATGCAATTTTTCGTTATTCGGACGCCAAATCCTGAGCAGGTAGATGGTTTCATGCCACTTACTCTCAGAATACCGTCATCCCGACACAAGAGAGACGCATCGTCTGCTCGAGCAGACAGCGTGCTACGCTTGCCGCTGCTAGATAGCCGCTGCTCGCTGCATCGGAGTCAATCGGTATGTCGGCAGAAATATAAAAGGACGTTCCTCCAACCAAATAGAGTCGTTTTAAGCAAGCGAACGACATATATGCATCGAAATAAAGCACCTCTGCCGCGCGCACCCATAGAAGCGCCAGCAAAGCGAGCGAAAAAGTGGCCCCCAGAACAGGTGCTGCCCCTTGCGGCAGCGGCGTGCGTAAAGTCACACTAAGTGGCCGCGCTTCGCGCCGTCGTCGGATCACCTGCCTTCTTACACCATGCTTCAGACTCAGCAAATAGAAGTTTACTGCTGTTGCCTACGAAGCTTGCCGGAATCCTCAATACAGAAATTGATTTACAGCACCCGGACAATTTCGTCTAAATAAACTGGTGACGATTCAGGATCTGGCAGTCTAGATATGAGAAACATCCGAGATACTGATTAATATCAACTCAACGACCAAACCCTGGCCGTCCAGAGTGCCCACGATCGGGCCGTCAAGCTCGGCTTGGCGGTCCAAACGTGTGACTAGCCTGGTGACACGGGGTCTCCCCTGCGTCTTCTCTGGACCTAAAGTTATTTCACTCATTCACTGATAATTACCTCTTGTGGCAAAATTATCACTCGGCAAGTTCCAATCGAAGAGTTGGTTGGCGCGGTATCATGAATGTAGATAAGATCGTGTGAATCGCTATTGGAGAAATGCGTCTACTTCCGTAAAAGTGGAGCAGCAGTTACACCAAGCCGTTGTAGAATAACACATTAACGCATAAAAGCAAGGCGTGAGGTGCTGCTTCGTAGTGGGCACTTAAATTCCTGAACACAAGAGCATCACGTTTCTTTCAAAGTGCTGCCATTGAGCTTTGGTATGATTAAAACATCACCATTTACCATCATTTATGTTGACTCCTGTCCTTTTTTTTTTCACCTTACAATGCCTTGTTAAAATTATTGAAATGTGGCACGTTTTCGTTTTATTTCTAGATTTCAACCGTCATGGCCAACCTCATCACTGTTTTTCTGACATGCGTCATCGGTAAGGTCGTTATCTCAGCGTGATATTATAGTCGCCCTAATGATATTCTGTCTCATCCTTACCTTCTAAAGTAGACCTTCTTCAATGATGGTCAATTTAGGGAATGGTATTCGTCAGACTTCCTTACAGACACTGAAAAAGAAGCCATGGGGTCATCTCGAATACAAAATTCTACTTATAGCAAGAAGCAGGAAAAAGTATGCTGTAGTTTGCTTATCTAGAATTTCACTTCGAGATAAACAAGGGTAATCGAGTACCAATTTATTGGAAGTCGTCCCGCAAAACAAACTAAGGTCATCGCCATTTTTTTCGCTAGGAGTGGAAAAACCGCCCAGTCTTATTTTCTAAAAGTTGTTTACTGCATGCTGCTGCTGCTATTGGTGAGTATGATGATGATGATGATTGGAGTTTCATATTTGGTCAATTTAGCACGTTAGCTCACCCGACCTTGTACAAAGCACCGATAGAATAATGTGTACTGAAATGACGTGCAAGGATTGTTCGTATCATTTGGCCTACCCAAAAAACTTACCCCATGAAAGAACGGAAGATTCAGCAGAATGAAAGGGTAGATATCTCAATGTCTGTCAACCCTTCTCAACACACCATCTTACCCACATTCTAGAGAGGATGCCTCAGTCATACGAAAAGCACGAGCGTACACATTACTCACACCACACCGTACACATTACATTAATAGGGACCTAGGCAACCCCGCCTGAAAACACTGCAGGGCCGATCCATCAAATAAGCACATCGTGTGAGAGTGCCCTGCCAACTTCACTATCAGAATGACAATATTTTCTAAACCACCACCAGAGCTGTATTAGCAAGTCGCCATATTTGCTTAAAAGGTGTTCCCGAAAAACCACAGCGTGTGTGATGTTCCGCATGGGTTCACTTTTTTCTGTCTGAGCAGAATTTGTAAACGTAATGTATCCTACATCTACAAAGTAATTCTCAGATATTAACAAAAATGACACCGAGTTTCCTCAGTGAAACAGAGAGTAACGTGTAAATGTTTTTTATCACATGCTTCTTAATGTAGCGTTCTCCTGTGGTAGCATGCCTGCAGCAACATTAAATCTGAAAAATAGCGAGCTCACATCTAAACCTTAGTAATGTTCAAAGCAATGTGCAAATCGTCAACAGCGCTGTCGCATTTTGAAGCCAGAAGCAGTTGCCACCTGAGGCGATTTGGCGGACGCAACACTCTCAAATATATTGATAATGACCCGAGACAGAGAGAGAATTTATTTGAAAGGCAGACAGGTTGATAATGAGAAAGGTTCTGTGCTTGACCAGCTATATCACCGGACACTTTCGGGACGTGGGTATTTTTGCACAATGGAGCCCTGAATACGCTCGTACAGTGTGAACAGCAATGCGATGAACGTAATGAAGCGTTAGGCTTGTACATGACAAGGAAATATCAAGGTTTCCGGGAAATTTTGTGGGAAATCATAGAAAATAAGTAATCGATGCGCCTGCTTCAGCACCGTGCTTTTTTGGGTGCTTTGTCTTCCTCATTAGGCGGATATGTCATACATTGTAAACGAGATGGCATTACGTGTTTTATCGCGCATGGTGTTCCGATGGATTACACCGCTATCGTGCTGTATAAAATGGGCTGATTAGATGGTGCCAGTCATTGCTCTTCAAACGGCCCCTTAGCGATCTACAATATCGCAAGTGATGCCCCAAGAACTGAAACGTTTCAGAATATTATCGCCTGTGTCCTACGGTAAATATTTCCCTCTAACACAGACTCCCTCCATGCGCGGTTTTGCACGGGTTCTGCGCAGCAGCTTTTTGATTCTTCTGAAAGTGTAAATAATATTCTATCAATATAACAACCCGCAAAGTAATCTTTCATTTCCTTCATGTGGTTTTGCATGGTCATCCAGTCTAGTCATCGCATTCTACTGCTTATACTTGTATTTTTACCAGATCCCGTAAATATCGACATTTCGACCTCGCCCGACATTACCATGTAACGGCTCCCATTAAATCCAAAAACACAATTCACAACCAGATTTCTTCACAAGGATACATGCAATACATGAGATTTGCACATTAATTTTCTGCTCTGCATTAGATAATATACTTCAAATTCCTTCACATGCTCACATTAAAAAAATCAATTTAAAGCCACATCGAGTTTTCAGAGGAGCGCATGGAGCGTTTCTACACAGTTAATGAAACGCATTGTCTGACGATTTCGAGAGCACCTATATCTATTAAGTGTAAAAACTGTCATTTGCACACAGAGCGTATTTATGTGCGCGCTTTACCCATGACATGGTTCCTACCACCATGTAAACCAAAACTGGCTGCCATATTTTAATTTCTTGTCGACGATTTAGTAGCCTAATAAAACGAACCCTAGAAACACCATTCCCCCTTGGATTAGGTTTAACTTTTCAGAATGTCATATCTTTGGTTGCCTCTACACTTGGGCACAGTGACGGGAAGGTTGTCGCGGTCATCCAAGACATTCTTTTAGGTTGCATGAGATCGAAACTCTGAGTACAAAATTTCTCAGCCTCTTATTCTTTGACCTAACAGAATTTTAATTTGCTTTATTTTATAATTATGGTAGACTTTTTATAATACAAAATTATACCGGCTTTATTCTATATCTTACGATTGTAATTTAGCCAGTATAGCATTTTAGACTCTATTGGACATTTCATTTCGGCCCAGCCATTTCTTGGCAATCCCCCACAGTGGGTAATGTGCCAGTATCTTCCGGAAGATAACTTTAACGCTCATCATCACTATCTCCATTTTAACTTTTAACACGGGGTTTCCTTGTAAAATGCCTTCTAGATTTTGTTACTTTTTCGAACATCAACTGTTTATTTTGTCTCGCCGATTACAAAAGCACTGATTCCATTCTTATGCAATCCACCTTTTACGGACGCGGGCAGCCTGCAGCGGTGGTGGTTAGTTGACCTGACAGTAAACTGAATTTTCGGCGCAACGTCAACGATGTTCTACTACTGCGAAATTTCAAACAACTTCCAAAAGATTGCTTTATATGTCTAGGCGAAATCGCCTGTCCACACTATCATCATATCATCATCAGCATCGGCTCGAGCGTCGTCGTCTTCTTCCACAGCTGGCTGCGTTGCTGCTCATCCTTCAAGCGTAGAATTGCACTTTTCTGTCGCAGTACTGGGAAGGCCGCGCTTACGCGGGCATTGCTTGAGGGTTATGAGCCTTTCATTGTCTTAGGTAACGGACAAATTTAATTTTGAAGCAATTTATTATCAGATAATTGCAAGCGGCAATGGCGGGCCAATGCTGCTCATCACACCGCCCAGCAAACTTGAGACATCGACCGCAAGCGAGAACGGCGGACTGCGGGCATACCGTCAGTGACGTCATTCTCTCCATCGCAGCCGAACGTGTGTGTAACCTCATAATGAGAAATACTTTAATGAACCCTCGGAATTAACCCAGTGATATAACACGGGGCCACACGTTTCAGTTTGGCTCGTTAACAATCTCGTGAGGTGGAAGGGCCAACGAATTTTTTGCACCTAGGTTTTTACAACGGTAAACTCTCACAGGACATCCGACAAGTATCATACCCCGGTGAGGAAAAAACGAAACGAGGTCTGGGAAAACCAATAATGAGCAATGCATGTTTATTATAACGGCGAAAGCCTTAGCCGGCGCATAAGACGAAAAATCGATGTCCGGCGTTACGCCGCTTGGCGTATGCAGTGCGCACCGACGGGGGGGGGGGGGGGATGGGGGGTTGTAACCCCCCCCCTCCCCTGAGGCCGACTTAACCCCCCTCCCCTTTTGTTAACCCCTTTCTTTAAAGCGCATTTGAGTGGTGCAACTAAGATGTAAGACGCGAAAATCATCTGCACACTCGCAAAAGCGCCTTTTTTTTACAATTTCCCGTGAAGAAATCGAATCTAGTACTGTTTAGATGGTATTGGCAACTGTCAAACCCCCCCCCCCCCGGCAGAGACTGGGTGCGATACTGGCGTTATGGCACCCAAATCGATGGTGCCACCCACTACCATGTTTGCAACTCGATCCACAACCTTTGGTGGGCGTCGAACCCATGTCCTTGAGTACTTTTACAGAATGTTTATGTTTGCAATTTC
This sequence comes from Dermacentor silvarum, assembly GCF_013339745.2. Classification (NCBI taxonomy): domain Eukaryota; kingdom Metazoa; phylum Arthropoda; class Arachnida; order Ixodida; family Ixodidae; genus Dermacentor; species Dermacentor silvarum. Next base: position 100,360,353 of record NC_051161.1, on the reverse strand, counting down.
TTCATCTTGACTAAAATATTGTACACCGTGAGGACATAAAATTGTAATGGTGGTGCAATAGCAAATGATTGTACGCGTTTGCAGTGGTGCGAGTTTAAAATAAAATCAGCCAAAGTCATCGGCACGTGTGCTCATGTGTCACGTCTTTCACCTTACCCCTTGAGCTGCTGTGTTCCTGGGGATCGGCGCTCGCCTACGTAGGGACGGGAAGGAATTGCTGCCCAACGATGAAGCCTAAGGCTGATGCAAGAAGACAGCAGCACGAAGTTGGCTATTATGCTCTATTATGCATACTTATACTGAGTGACCAGGAAACACGCATATAATAATGAAGGAAGGAGCATGACAGCTATAAGCCGTCTGCATTTCTTATTAGGGCTACAACAATTACAGTCTAATTCATCGCACTAGTGCACTTATTACCTTCGCAGAGTACAGCCACGTGTTGTTTTTTCTGTGTGCAATGGTGTGACATTATGTGGCGCGTTCATCGTCACGCTACATGTAACAAGAGCTTGTGCCGCAGACGCTATCAGGTTGACTGTGTACGGGAAAATATGTGAACTACCGGACAATGCACCTAACCTACCGTTCCAAAAATGTATCTGGAAAAGTGATAGAAAAGTTCTCGGTCAAAGTCAACAAAATGTATTGAAAGTAGTTGAGTGGTCTTCAGACACTCTTGAGATTGTTTGGTGAGTGTTGATAATTGGATCATTAGATCTCGTTGAAAAACTTTATCCATTTCAGTATTATGAATCGTTTTAATATTGACATAACAGTAATGGCAACAAGCTAGCGAAACTCCATTGAATCACTGTGACATTTCAATCTGGAATATGTTACTTTACAGCTGCCAACATATGGGAAGTCAACGTTGAAATAATATGAAGATCGATTGAACTGCTGTACCAATTGTATAACAGTGGTGTTGAAATTTGCCCGAAATTTTCATAAAATACTGTCCAAGTATACTGTGTTGGCAAGTTCTTTTCCATTGTTCAAGACAGCATTATATATACAGCGTTTGCATATGACACGACCTGTGAAAACTCAAAATCTAAAAGCTTCTGCATGGCTAGCAGACTGCAGCTCGAAGCTACACTTGCCGCGGTGTTATTCTTTTAATTTTGTTTATAGGGTCTACATTTCACTCTAGCATAACTCTAATTTAACTCTACTCTAAACCTACTTATTAGCATGGAGCACTTATAGCAGAAAACAAGTTACAAAAACGTGGCCGCTCATAAGAAAACACTTTTTAGGATTCTCAAAGTTTACGAGTTTAGACATTTGAAGCGCAATCTCATTAGGCTAAACGCAAGAGTATAAAATTCAAAGATATAAACTGCAGCCTAGCCTTGCCTACTATAAGACAAAATTTATGATAATCGCATAAATAAAACGCCGATTCATATCAGCCACGGCGATAACCATATATGGCATGTGAAGCGGAACACGTAGTCACAGGTTCATTCGAGGTATAAAACCCGTATATTGTCAAAATTACTCTGGAGCTCTCACCACAGCGTGCTTCATAACTCACGTACTGCACGCTTATGGACATTGAAGCCCATACATTATTTAGGAATGACTGTAAAAGCGTGATGCCAAGTCATCAAGGTATTTAGTTTCATAAAATAAGACAGACATTACCGATTTTCAGCATCTTAAGCGTTTATTCAAGTTAGTGTGCAGACATGCCCCAAAATTTTACTGCTTCATCAATTAAAAAATTACGCGCCATTTCAGGGCTGCGAAGGCGGATTACCAGCGAAGCAGTTTAGCACACGACATGCCGGTGATTTTTACCTCATGCACGACATGAGGTAAAATTTGGTATGACCAAATTTTATTTCCTTTTAGGGGCCACGGTGGTCATCCCGAAGAAAAACACAAGCACATTTTATCGGCGGTCTTGATCGGCGGCATATATTCGCGTGGAAGACTACCGCCACCTCGGGGAGGCGGAGGAAACTAGATGGATGAATGGATGCTATGAGCGTCTACTTTGAAACGAGGTGGGGGGTGCGCCACCAACCTCTTGTAATATTTTTAAAAAAAGTACAATATGGGGTCCACGTGCCAGAACCACGATATGATTATGAGGCACGCCGTAGTGGGGGACTCCAGAAAATGGGATCACTGGGGTTCTTTACGTGCACCTAAATCGAAGTACAGGTGTTTTTGCACTTCGCCCCATCGATATGCGGCCACCGTGGCCCGCGACCTCGTGCTTAGCATCCAACAACCTAACCTCTCTCTTTTGCCTAATGCCTACCTATATTTAAAAGGCCCCTAAATCACCTGCGATATTTTTTTAAAGATTTCAAGTAAACACGCGCATCGAGTTCAGAATCCAGTCACGATCAACGATGCCAAACGCTGCAGCGCTCAAGCTCCTCTCCGATCCTTTCCGGTATCCCCATCGGTCATCGTGATTCACAGGGTGCATCTGGTGTCGTCAACGGCGGCGACGATGTCGATTGGTCGAGCAAGAACCTACGACTTCCGGTTAGTTGCTAGCAGATACGCGCGCTACCCGATCTACCTCATCGTATTGCTCGCTTGTGCGCACATGCGAATCGGTAATTACAGCCCGCAACGCAATCGCGTCAGCGAAGCGCGACAATTTCGAATGTGGCCAACAGAACTTGCGACGCTCTTGGCAGGGCATAACCTGCTCTGTTCGTGTATACAGACCCAGTTTCTTGTACCCTAGGGTCGCTTCAGACTGTGTGGAATAAAAGCTACGGCGAAACTTTCACGAATGCGACTATAACTGCGCGAGACGGGCGGCATAGCGGCCGCGCACTCAGGCGCTCAAAAAGAAATGACGCTCACTCGTCGGGTTCTTCGACACGGATATTTACTTTAAAAGACAAATCGCAGGGCGGACACCACTCAGTCCAAGTCTCCGTCGGCCGCACGGACGCTTTCGTCCCTCTCGGAGGTGCCGGCGATTCGCACTCAGCAAGCGGTCCGCCGAAAGCACGGGGCATGCACGGATCAGGTTGGTCGAGGGGCAGGGGGGACGTAGCGCGATGCCCGTCGCTTTCGTCGGGCCTCTCTTGCGTCGTCGGGCCCAACCACGGGTTCCAACAAATGTGTCGTCCTTCCCATCAGCATTGCTCTCCGTCGGGCTCTCCCCTCTCACATATCTCCCCCCCCTCCTT